>NW_027472855.1:0-216850 GCF_030347505.1 Rhynchophorus ferrugineus
AAATCGCCAATAGATATGACCATTTTACAATTTGGGCCCAAGTTAGAAGCAGAGTCTAAGGTGTAAATTATCGAGAGTCCATATCTCGGAAACTATAAGAGATAATGCAATTTGGCAACCGGCAATGTAATTAGCATGCCGAATATTACTTGGAATGTGAATTGGAACGAAATCGCCAATAGATAAGACCATTTTACAATTTGGGCCCAAGTTAGAAGCAGAGCCTAAGGTGTAAATTATTGATAGTCCATATCTCGGAAACTATAAGAGATAATGCAATTTCGCAACCGGCAATGTAATTAGCATGCCGAATATTACTTGGAGTGTGAATTGGAACGAAATCGCCAATAGGTAAGACCATTTTACAATTTGGGCCCAAGTTAGAAGCAGAGCCTAAGGTGTAAATTATCGATAGTCCATATCTCGGAAACTATAAGAGATAATGCAATTTGGCAACCGGCAATGTAATTAGCATGCCGAATATTACTTGGAATGTGAATTGGAACGAAATCGCCAATAGATAAGGCCATTTTACAATTTGGGCCCAAGTTAGAAGCAGAGCCTAAGGTGTAAATTGTCGATAGTCCATATCTCGGAAACTATAAGAGATAATGCAATTTGGCAACCGGCAATGTAATTAGCATGCCGAATATTACTTGGAATGTGAATTGGAACGAAATCGCCAATAGATAAGACCATTTTACAATTTGGGCCCAAGTTAGAAGCAGAGCCTAAGGTGTAAATTATTTATAGTCCATATCTCGGAAACTATAAGAGATAATGCAATTTGGCAACCGGCAATGTAATTAGCATGCCGAATATTACTTGGATTGTGAATTGGAACGAAATCGCCAATAGATAAGACCATTTTACAATTTGGGCCCAAGTTAGAAGCAGAGCCTAAGGTGTAAATTATCGATAGTCCATATCTCGGAAACTATAAGAGATAATGCAATTTGGCAACCGGCAATGTAATTAGCATGCCGAATATTACTTGGAATGTGAATTGGAACGAGATCGCCAATAGATAAGACCATTTTACAATTTGGGCCCAAGTTAGAAGCAGAGCCTAAGGTGTAAATTATCGATAGTCCATATCTCGGAAACTATAAGAGATAATGCAATTTGGCTACCGGCAATGTAATTAGCATGCCGAGTATTACTTGGAATGTGAATTGGAACGAAATCGCCAATAGATAAGACCATTTTACAATTTGGGCCCAAGTTAGAAGCAGAGCCTAAGGTGTAAATTATCGATAGTCCATATCTCGGAAACTATAAGAGATAATGCAATTTGGCAACCGGCAATGTAATTAGCATGCCGAATATTACTTGGAATGTGAATTGGAACGAAATCGCCAATAGATAAGACCATTTTACAATTTGGGCCCAAGTTAGAAGCAGAGCCTAAGGTGTAAATTATTGATAGTCCATATCTCGGAAAGTATAAGAGATAATGCAATTTCGCAATCGGCAATGTAATTAGCATGCCGAATATCACTTGGAATGTGAATTGGGACGAAATCGCCAATAGATAAGACCATTTTACAATTTGGGCCCAAGTTAGAAGCAGAGCCTAAGGTGTAAATTATCGATAGTCCATATCTCTTAAACTATAAGAGATAATGCAATTTGGCAACCGGCAATGTAATTAGCATGCCGAATATTACTTGGAATGTGAATTGGAACGAAATCGCCAATAGATAAGACCATTTTACAATTTGGGCCCAAGTTAGAAGCAGAGCCTAAGGTGTAAATTATCGAGAGTCCATATCTCGGAAACTATAAGAGATAATGCAATTTGGCAACCGGCAATGTAATTAGCATGCCGAATATTACTTGGAATGTGAATTGGAACGAAATCGCCAATAGATAAGACCATTTTACAATTTGGGCCCAAGTTAGAAGCAGAGCCTAAGGTGTAAATTATTGATAGTCCATATCTCGGAAACTATAAGAGATAATGCAATTTCGCAACCGGCAATGTAATTAGCATGCCGAATATTACTTGGAGTGTGAATTGGAACGAAATCGCCAATAGGTAAGACCATTTTACAATTTGGGCCCAAGTTAGAAGCAGAGCCTAAGGTGTAAATTATCGATAGTCCATATCTCGGAAACTATAAGAGATAATGCAATTTGGCAACCGGCAATGTAATTAGCATGCCGAATATTACTTGGAATGTGAATTGGAACGAAATCGCCAATAGATAAGACCATTTTACAATTTGGGCCCAAGTTAGAAGCAGAGCCTAAGGTGTAAATTATCGAGAGTCCATATCTCGGAAACTATAAGAGATAATGCAATTTGGCAACCGGCAATGTAATTAGCATGCCGAATATTACTTGGAATGTGAATTGGAACGAAATCGCCAATAGATAAGACCATTTTACAATTTGGGCCCAAGTTAGAAGCAGAGCCTAAGGTGTAAATTATTGATAGTCCATATCTCGGAAACTATAAGAGATAATGCAATTTCGCAACCGGCAATGTAATTAGCATGCCGAATATTACTTGGAGTGTGAATTGGAACGAAATCGCCAATAGGTAAGACCATTTTACAATTTGGGCCCAAGTTAGAAGCAGAGCCTAAGGTGTAAATTATCGATAGTCCATATCTCGGAAACTATAAGAGATAATGCAATTTGGCAACCGGCAATGTAATTAGCATGCCGAATATTACTTGGAATGTGAATTGGAACGAAATCGCCAATAGATAAGGCCATTTTACAATTTGGGCCCAAGTTAGAAGCAGAGCCTAAGGTGTAAATTATCGATAGTCCATATCTCGGAAACTATAAGAGATAATGCAATTTGGCAACCGGCAATGTAATTAGCATGCCGAATATTACTTGGAATGTGAATTGGAACGAAATCGCCAATAGATAAGACCATTTTACAATTTGGGCCCAAGTTAGAAGCAGAGCCTAAGGTGTAAATTATTGATAGTCCATATCTCGGAAACTATAAGAGATAATGCAATTTCGCAACCGGCAATGTAATTAACATGCCGAATATTACTTGGAGTGTGAATTGGAACGAAATCGCCAATAGATAAGACCATTTTACAATTTGGGCCCAAATTAGAAGCAGAGCCTAAGGTGTAAATTATCGATAGTCCATATCTCGGAAACTATAAGAGATAATGCAATTTGGCTACCGGCAATGTAATTAGCATGCCGAGTATTACTTGGAATGTGAATTGGAACGAAATCGCCAATAGATAAGACCATTTTACAATTTGGGCCCAAGTTAGAAGCAGAGCCTAAGGTGTAAATTATCGATAGTCCATATCTCTTAAACTATAAGAGATAATGCAATTTGGCAACCGGCAATGTAATTAGCATGCCGAATATTACTTGGAATGTGAATTGGAACGAAATCGCCAATAGATAAGACCATTTTACAATTTGGGCCCAAGTTAGAAGCAGAGCCTAAGGTGTAAATTATCGAGAGTCCATATCTCGGAAACTATAAGAGATAATGCAATTTGGCAACCGGCAATGTAATTAGCATGCCGAATATTACTTGGAATGTGAATTGGAACGAAATCGCCAATAGATAAGACCATTTTACAATTTGGGCCCAAGTTAAAAGCAGAGCCTAAGGTGTAAATTATTGATAGTCCATATCTCGGAAACTATAAGAGATAATGCAATTTCGCAACCGGCAATGTAATTAGCATGCCGAATATTACTTGGAATGTGAATTGGAACGAAATCGCCAATAGATAAGGCCATTTTACAATTTGGGCCCAAGTTAGAAGCAGAGCCTAAGGTGTAAATTATCGATAGTCCATATCTCGGAAACTATAAGAGATAATGCAATTTGGCAACCGGCAATGTAATTAGCATGCCGAATATTACTTGGAATGTGAATTGGAACGAAATCGCCAATAGATAAGACCATTTTACAATTTGGGCCCAAGTTAGAAGCAGAGCCTAAGGTGTAAATTATTGATAGTCCATATCTCGGAAACTATAAGAGATAATGCAATTTCGCAACCGGCAATGTAATTAACATGCCGAATATTACTTGGAGTGTGAATTGGAACGAAATCGCCAATAGATAAGACCATTTTACAATTTGGGCCAAAGTTAGAAGCAGAGCCTAAGGTGTAAATTATCGATAGTCCATATCTCGGAAACTATAAGAGATAATGCAATTTGGCAACCGGCAATGTAATTAGCATGCCGAATATTACTTGGAATGTGAATTGGAACGAAATCGCCAATAGATAAGACCATTTTACAATTTGGGCCCAAGTTAGAAGCAGAGCCTAAGGTGTAAATTATTGATAGTCCATATCTCGGAAACTATAAGAGATAATGCAATTTCGCAACCGGCAATGTAATTAGCATGCCGAATATTACTTGGAATGTGAATTGGAACGAAATCGCCAATAGATAAGGCCATTTTACAATTTGGGCCCAAGTTAGAAGCAGAGCCTAAGGTGTAAATTATCGATAGTCCATATCTCGGAAACTATAAGAGATAATGCAATTTGGCAACCGGCAATGTAATTAGCATGCCGAATATTACTTGGAATGTGAATTGGAACGAAATCGCCAATAGATAAGACCATTTTACAATTTGGGCCCAAGTTAGAAGCAGAGCCTAAGGTGTAAATTATTGATAGTCCATATCTCGGAAACTATAAGAGATAATGCAATTTCGCAACCGGCAATGTAATTAACATGCCGAATATTACTTGGAGTGTGAATTGGAACGAAATCGCCAATAGATAAGACCATTTTACAATTTGGGCCCAAGTTAGAAGCAGAGCCTAAGGTGTAAATTATCGATAGTCCATATCTCGGAAACTATAAGAGATAATGCAATTTGGCAACCGGCAATGTAATTTGCATGCCGAATATTACTTGGAATGTGAATTGGAACGAAATCGCCAATAGATAAGAGCATTTTACAATTTGGGCCCAAGTTAGAAGCAGAGCCTAAGGTGTAAATTATCGATAGTCCATATCTCGGAAACTATAAGAGATAATGCAATTTGGCTACCGGCAATGTAATTAGCATGCCGAGTATTACTTGGAATGTGAATTGGAACGAAATCGCCAATAGATAAGACCATTTTACAATTTGGGCCCAAGTTAGAAGCAGAGCCTAAGGTGTAAATTATCGATAGTCCATATCTCGGAAACTATAAGAGATAATGCAATTTGGCAACCGGCAATGTAATTAGCATGACGAATATTACTTGGAGTGTGAATTGGAACGAAATCGCCAATAGATAAGACCATTTTACAATTTGGGCCCAAGTTAGAAGCAGAGTCTAAGGTGTAAATTATCGAGAGTCCATATCTCGGAAACTATAAGAGATAATGCAATTTGGCAACCGGCAATGTAATTAGCATGCCGAATATTACTTGGAATGTGAATTGGAACGAAATCGCCAATAGATAAGACCATTTTACAATTTGGGCCCAAGTTAGAAGCAGAGCCTAAGGTGTAAATTATTGATAGTCCATATCTCGGAAACTATAAGAGATAATGCAATTTCGCAACCGGCAATGTAATTAGCATGCCGAATATTACTTGGAGTGTGAATTGGAACGAAATCGCCAATAGGTAAGACCATTTTACAATTTGGGCCCAAGTTAGAAGCAGAGCCTAAGGTGTAAATTATCGATAGTCCATATCTCGGAAACTATAAGAGATAATGCAATTTGGCAACCGGCAATGTAATTAGCATGCCGAATATTACTTGGAATGTGAATTGGAACGAAATCGCCAATAGATAAGGCCATTTTACAATTTGGGCCCAAGTTAGAAGCAGAGCCTAAGGTGTAAATTATCGATAGTCCATATCTCGGAAACTATAAGAGAGAATGCAATTTGGCAACCGGCAATGTAATTAGCATGCCGAATATTACTTGGAATGTGAATTGGAACGAAATCGCCAATAGATAAGACCATTTTACAATTTGGGCCCAAGTTAGAAGCAGAGCCTAAGGTGTAAATTATTTATAGTCCATATCTCGGAAACTATAAGAGATAATGCAATTTGGCAACCGGCAATGTAATTAGCATGCCGAATATTACTTGGATTGTGAATTGGAACGAAATCGCCAATAGATAAGACCATTTTACAATTTGGGCCCAAGTTAGAAGCAGAGCCTAAGGTGTAAATTATCGATAGTCCATATCTCGGAAACTATAAGAGATAATGCAATTTGGCAACCGGCAATGTAATTAGCATGCCGAATATTACTTGGAATGTGAATTGGAACGAAATCGCCAATAGATAAGACCATTTTACAATTTGGGCCCAAGTTAGAAGCAGAGCCTAAGGTGTAAATTATCGATAGTCCATATCTCGGAAACTATAAGAGATAATGCAATTTGGCTACCGGCAATGTAATTAGCATGCCGAGTATTACTTGGAATGTGAATTGGAACGAAATCGCCAATAGATAAGACCATTTTACAATTTGGGCCCAAGTTAGAAGCAGAGCCTAAGGTGTAAATTATCGATAGTCCATATCTCGGAAACTATAAGAGATAATGCAATTTGGCAACCGGCAATGTAATTAGCATGCCGAATATTACTTGGAATGTGAATTGGAACGAAATCGCCAATAGATAAGACCATTTTACAATTTGGGCCTAAGTTAGAAGCAGAGCCTAAGGTGTAAATTATTGATAGTCCATATCTCGGAAACTATAAGAGATAATGCAATTTCGCAATCGGCAATGTAATTAGCATGCCGAATATCACTTGGAATGTGAATTGGGACGAAATCGCCAATAGATAAGACCATTTTACAATTTGGGCCCAAGTTAGAAGCAGAGCCTAAGGTGTAAATTATCGATAGTCCATATCTCTTAAACTATAAGAGATAATGCAATTTGGCAACCGGCAATGTAATTAGCATGCCGAATATTACTTGGAATGTGAATTGGAACGAAATCGCCAATAGATAAGACCATTTTACAATTTGGGCCCAAGTTAGAAGCAGAGCCTAAGGTGTAAATTATCGAGAGTCCATATCTCGGAAACTATAAGAGATAATGCAATTTGGCAACCGGCAATGTAATTAGCATGCCTAATATTACTTGGAGTGTGAATTGGAACGAAATCGCCAATAGGTAAGACCATTTTACAATTTGGGCCCAAGTTAGAAGCAGAGCCTAAGGTGTAAATTATCGATAGTCCATATCTCGGAAAATATAAGAGATAATGCAATTTGGCAACCGGCAATGTAATTAGCATGCCGAATATTACTTGGAATGTGAATTGGAACGAAATCGCCAATAGATAAGGCCATTTTACAATTTGGGCCCAAGTTAGAAGCAGAGCCTAAGGTGTAAATTATCGATAGTCCATATCTCGGAAACTATAAGAGATAATGCAATTTGGCAACCGGCAATGTAATTAGCATGCCGAATATTACTTGGAATGTGAATTGGAACGAAATCGCCAATAGATAAGACCATTTTACAATTTGGGCCCAAGTTAGAAGCAGAGCCTAAGGTGTAAATTATTGATAGTCCATATCTCGGAAACTATAAGAGATAATGCAATTTCGCAACCGGCAATGTAATTAACATGCCGAATATTACTTGGAGTGTGAATTGGAACGAAATCGCCAATAGATAAGACCATTTTACAATTTGGGCCCAAGTTAGAAGCAGAGCCTAAGGTGTAAATTATCGATAGTCCATATCTCGGAAACTATAAGAGATAATGCAATTTGGCTACCGGCAATGTAATTAGCATGCCGAGTATTACTTGGAATGTGAATTGGAACGAAATCGCCAATAGATAAGACCATTTTACAATTTGGGCCCAAGTTAGAAGCAGAGCCTAAGGTGTAAATTATCGATAGTCCATATCTCTTAAACTATAAGAGATAATGCAATTTGGCAACCGGCAATGTAATTAGAATGCCGAATATTACTTGGAATGTGAATTGGAACGAAATCGCCAATAGATAAGACCATTTTACAATTTGGGCCCAAGTTAGAAGCAGAGCCTAAGGTGTAAATTATCGATAGTCCATATCTCGGAAACTATAAGAGATAATGCAATTTGGCTACCGGCAATGTAATTAGCATGCCGAGTATTACTTGGAATGTGAATTGGAACGAAATCGCCAATAGATAAGACCATTTTACAATTTGGGCCCAAGTTAGAAGCAGAGCCTAAGGTGTAAATTATCGATAGTCCATATCTCTTAAACTATAAGAGATAATGCAATTTGGCAACCGGCAATGTAATTAGCATGCCGAATATTACTTGGAATGTGAATTGGAACGAAATCGCCAATAGATAAGACCATTTTACAATTTGGGCCCAAGTTAGAAGCAGAGCCTAAGGTGTAAATTATCGAGAGTCCATATCTCGGAAACTATAAGAGATAATGCAATTTGGCAACCGGCAATGTAATTAGCATGCCGAATATTACTTGGAATGTGAATTGGAACGAAATCGCCAATAGATAAGACCATTTTACAATTTGGGCCCAAGTTAAAAGCAGAGCCTAAGGTGTAAATTATTGATAGTCCATATCTCGGAAACTATAAGAGATAATGCAATTTCGCAACCGGCAATGTAATTAGCATGCCGAATATTACTTGGAATGTGAATTGGAACGAAATCGCCAATAGATAAGGCCATTTTACAATTTGGGCCCAAGTTAGAAGCAGAGCCTAAGGTGTAAATTATCGATAGTCCATATCTCGGAAACTATAAGAGATAATGCAATTTGGCAACCGGCAATGTAATTAGCATGCCGAATATTACTTGGAATGTGAATTGGAACGAAATCGCCAATAGATAAGACCATTTTACAATTTGGGCCCAAGTTAGAAGCAGAGCCTAAGGTGTAAATTATTGATAGTCCATATCTCGGAAACTATAAGAGATAATGCAATTTCGCAACCGGCAATGTAATTAACATGCCGAATATTACTTGGAGTGTGAATTGGAACGAAATCGCCAATAGATAAGACCATTTTACAATTTGGGCCAAAGTTAGAAGCAGAGCCTAAGGTGTAAATTATCGATAGTCCATATCTCGGAAACTATAAGAGATAATGCAATTTGGCAACCGGCAATGTAATTAGCATGCCGAATATTACTTGGAATGTGAATTGGAACGAAATCGCCAATAGATAAGACCATTTTACAATTTGGGCCCAAGTTAGAAGCAGAGCCTAAGGTGTAAATTATTGATAGTCCATATCTCGGAAACTATAAGAGATAATGCAATTTCGCAACCGGCAATGTAATTAGCATGCCGAATATTACTTGGAATGTGAATTGGAACGAAATCGCCAATAGATAAGGCCATTTTACAATTTGGGCCCAAGTTAGAAGCAGAGCCTAAGGTGTAAATTATCGATAGTCCATATCTCGGAAACTATAAGAGATAATGCAATTTGGCAACCGGCAATGTAATTAGCATGCCGAATATTACTTGGAATGTGAATTGGAACGAAATCGCCAATAGATAAGACCATTTTACAATTTGGGCCCAAGTTAGAAGCAGAGCCTAAGGTGTAAATTATTGATAGTCCATATCTCGGAAACTATAAGAGATAATGCAATTTCGCAACCGGCAATGTAATTAACATGCCGAATATTACTTGGAGTGTGAATTGGAACGAAATCGCCAATAGATAAGACCATTTTACAATTTGGGCCCAAGTTAGAAGCAGAGCCTAAGGTGTAAATTATCGATAGTCCATATCTCGGAAACTATAAGAGATAATGCAATTTGGCAACCGGCAATGTAATTTGCATGCCGAATATTACTTGGAATGTGAATTGGAACGAAATCGCCAATAGATAAGACCATTTTACAATTTGGGCCCAAGTTAGAAGCAGAGCCTAAGGTGTAAATTATCGATAGTCCATATCTCGGAAACTATAAGAGATAATGCAATTTGGCTACCGGCAATGTAATTAGCATGCCGAGTATTACTTGGAATGTGAATTGGAACGAAATCGCCAATAGATAAGACCATTTTACAATTTGGGCCCAAGTTAGAAGCAGAGCCTAAGGTGTAAATTATCGATAGTCCATATCTCGGAAACTATAAGAGATAATGCAATTTGGCAACCGGCAATGTAATTAGCATGCCGAATATTACTTGGAATGTGAATTGGAACGAAATCGCCAATAGATAAGACCATTTTACAATTTGGGCCCAAGTTAGAAGCAGAGCCTAAGGTGTAAATTATCGATAGTCCATATCTCTTAAACTATAAGAGATAATGCAATTTGGCAACCGGCAATGTAATTAGCATGACGAATATTACTTGGAGTGTGAATTGGAACGAAATCGCCAATAGATAAGACCATTTTACAATTTGGGCCCAAGTTAGAAGCAGAGTCTAAGGTGTAAATTACCGAGAGTCCATATCTCGGAAACTATAAGAGATAATGCAATTTGGCAACCGGCAATGTAATTAGCATGCCGAATATTACTTGGAATGTGAATTGGAACGAAATCGCCAATAGATAAGACCATTTTACAATTTGGGCCCAAGTTAGAAGCAGAGCCTAAGGTGTAAATTATTGATAGTCCATATCTCGGAAACTATAAGAGATAATGCAATTTCGCAACCGGCAATGTAATTAGCATGCCGAATATTACTTGGAGTGTGAATTGGAACGAAATCGCCAATAGGTAAGACCATTTTACAATTTGGGCCCAAGTTAGAAGCAGAGCCTAAGGTGTAAATTATCGATAGTCCATATCTCGGAAACTATAAGAGATAATGCAATTTGGCAACCGGCAATGTAATTAGCATGCCGAATATTACTTGGAATGTGAATTGGAACGAAATCGCCAATAGATAAGGCCATTTTAAAATTTGGGCCCAAGTTAGAAGCAGAGCCTAAGGTGTAAATTATCGATAGTCCATATCTCGGAAACTATAAGAGATAATGCAATTTGGCAACCGGCAAGGTAATTAGCATGCCGAATATTACTTGGAATGTGAATTGGAACGAAATCGCCAATAGATAAGACCATTTTACAATTTGGGCCCAAGTTAGAAGCAGAGCCTAAGGTGTAAATTATTTATAGTCCATATCTCGGAAACTATAAGAGATAATGCAATTTGGCAACCGGCAATGTAATTAGCATGCCGAATATTACTTGGATTGTGAATTGGAACGAAATCGCCAATAGATAAGACCATTTTACAATTTGGGCCCAAGTTAGAAGCAGAGCCTAAGGTGTAAATTATCGATAGTCCATATCTCGGAAACTATAAGAGATAATGCAATTTGGCAACCGGCAATGTAATTAGCATGCCGAATATTACTTGGAATGTGAATTGGAACGAAATCGCCAATAGATAAGACCATTTTACAATTTGGGCCCAAGTTAGAAGCAGAGCCTAAGGTGTAAATTATCGATAGTCCATATCTCGGAAACTATAAGAGATAATGCAATTTGGCTACCGGCAATGTAATTAGCATGCCGAGTATTACTTGGAATGTGAATTGGAACGAAATCGCCAATAGATAAGACCATTTTACAATTTGGGCCCAAGTTAGAAGCAGAGCCTAAGGTGTAAATTATCGATAGTCCATATCTCGGAAACTATAAGAGATAATGCAATTTGGCAACCGGCAATGTAATTAGCATGCCGAATATTACTTGGAATGTGAATTGGAACGAAATCGCCAATAGATAAGGCCATTTTACAATTTGGGCCCAAGTTAGAAGCAGAGCCTAAGGTGTAAATTATCGATAGTCCATATCTCGGAAACTATAAGAGATAATGCAATTTGGCAACCGGCAATGTAATTAGCATGCCGAATATTACTTGGAATGTGAATTGGAACGAAATCGCCAATAGATAAGACCATTTTACAATTTGGGCCTAAGTTAGAAGCAGAGCCTAAGGTGTAAATTATTGATAGTCCATATCTCGGAAACTATAAGAGATAATGCAATTTCGCAATCGGCAATGTAATTAGCATGCCGAATATCACTTGGAATGTGAATTGGGACGAAATCGCCAATAGATAAGACCATTTTACAATTTGGGCCCAAGTTAGAAGCAGAGCCTAAGGTGTAAATTATCGATAGTCCATATCTCTTAAACTATAAGAGATAATGCAATTTGGCAACCGGCAATGTAATTAGCATGCCGAATATTACTTGGAATGTGAATTGGAACGAAATCGCCAATAGATAAGACCATTTTACAATTTGGGCCCAAGTTAGAAGCAGAGCCTAAGGTGTAAATTATCGAGAGTCCATATCTCGGAAACTATAAGAGATAATGCAATTTGGCAACCGGCAATGTAATTAGCATGCCGAATATTACTTGGAATGTGAATTGGAACGAAATCGCCAATAGATAAGACCATTTTACAATTTGGGCCCAAGTTAGAAGCAGAGCCTAAGGTGTAAATTATTGATAGTCCATATCTCGGAAACTATAAGAGATAATGCAATTTCGCAACCGGCAATGTAATTAGCATGCCTAATATTACTTGGAGTGTGAATTGGAACGAAATCGCCAATAGGTAAGACCATTTTACAATTTGGGCCCAAGTTAGAAGCAGAGCCTAAGGTGTAAATTATCGATAGTCCATATCTCGGAAAATATAAGAGATAATGCAATTTGGCAACCGGCAATGTAATTAGCATGCCGAATATTACTTGGAATGTGAATTGGAACGAAATCGCCAATAGATAAGGCCATTTTACAATTTGGGCCCAAGTTAGAAGCAGAGCCTAAGGTGTAAATTATCGATAGTCCATATCTCGGAAACTATAAGAGATAATGCAATTTGGCAACCGGCAATGTAATTAGCATGCCGAATATTACTTGGAATGTGAATTGGAACGAAATCGCCAATAGATAAGACCATTTTACAATTTGGGCCCAAGTTAGAAGCAGAGCCTAAGGTGTAAATTATTGATAGTCCATATCTCGGAAACTATAAGAGATAATGCAATTTCGCAACCGGCAATGTAATTAACATGCCGAATATTACTTGGAGTGTGAATTGGAACGAAATCGCCAATAGATAAGACCATTTTACAATTTGGGCCCAAGTTAGAAGCAGAGCCTAAGGTGTAAATTATCGATAGTCCATATCTCGGAAACTATAAGAGATAATGCAATTTGGCTACCGGCAATGTAATTAGCATGCCGAGTATTACTTGGAATGTGAATTGGAACGAAATCGCCAATAGATAAGACCATTTTACAATTTGGGCCCAAGTTAGAAGCAGAGCCTAAGGTGTAAATTATCGATAGTCCATATCTCTTAAACTATAAGAGATAATGCAATTTGGCAACCGGCAATGTAATTAGAATGCCGAATATTACTTGGAATGTGAATTGGAACGAAATCGCCAATAGATAAGACCATTTTACAATTTGGGCCCAAGTTAGAAGCAGAGCCTAAGGTGTAAATTATCGATAGTCCATATCTCGGAAACTATAAGAGATAATGCAATTTGGCTACCGGCAATGTAATTAGCATGCCGAGTATTACTTGGAATGTGAATTGGAACGAAATCGCCAATAGATAAGACCATTTTACAATTTGGGCCCAAGTTAGAAGCAGAGCCTAAGGTGTAAATTATCGATAGTCCATATCTCTTAAACTATAAGAGATAATGCAATTTGGCAACCGGCAATGTAATTAGCATGCCGAATATTACTTGGAATGTGAATTGGAACGAAATCGCCAATAGATAAGACCATTTTACAATTTGGGCCCAAGTTAGAAGCAGAGCCTAAGGTGTAAATTATCGAGAGTCCATATCTCGGAAACTATAAGAGATAATGCAATTTGGCAACCGGCAATGTAATTAGCATGCCGAATATTACTTGGAATGTGAATTGGAACGAAATCGCCAATAGATAAGACCATTTTACAATTTGGGCCCAAGTTAAAAGCAGAGCCTAAGGTGTAAATTATTGATAGTCCATATCTCGGAAACTATAAGAGATAATGCAATTTCGCAACCGGCAATGTAATTAGCATGCCGAATATTACTTGGAATGTGAATTGGAACGAAATCGCCAATAGATAAGGCCATTTTACAATTTGGGCCCAAGTTAGAAGCAGAGCCTAAGGTGTAAATTATCGATAGTCCATATCTCGGAAACTATAAGAGATAATGCAATTTGGCAACCGGCAATGTAATTAGCATGCCGAATATTACTTGGAATGTGAATTGGAACGAAATCGCCAATAGATAAGACCATTTTACAATTTGGGCCCAAGTTAGAAGCAGAGCCTAAGGTGTAAATTATTGATAGTCCATATCTCGGAAACTATAAGAGATAATGCAATTTCGCAACCGGCAATGTAATTAACATGCCGAATATTACTTGGAGTGTGAATTGGAACGAAATCGCCAATAGATAAGACCATTTTACAATTTGGGCCAAAGTTAGAAGCAGAGCCTAAGGTGTAAATTATCGATAGTCCATATCTCGGAAACTATAAGAGATAATGCAATTTGGCAACCGGCAATGTAATTAGCATGCCGAATATTACTTGGAATGTGAATTGGAACGAAATCGCCAATAGATAAGACCATTTTACAATTTGGGCCCAAGTTAGAAGCAGAGCCTAAGGTGTAAATTATTGATAGTCCATATCTCGGAAACTATAAGAGATAATGCAATTTCGCAACCGGCAATGTAATTAGCATGCCGAATATTACTTGGAATGTGAATTGGAACGAAATCGCCAATAGATAAGGCCATTTTACAATTTGGGCCCAAGTTAGAAGCAGAGCCTAAGGTGTAAATTATCGATAGTCCATATCTCGGAAACTATAAGAGATAATGCAATTTGGCAACCGGCAATGTAATTAGCATGCCGAATATTACTTGGAATGTGAATTGGAACGAAATCGCCAATAGATAAGACCATTTTACAATTTGGGCCCAAGTTAGAAGCAGAGCCTAAGGTGTAAATTATTGATAGTCCATATCTCGGAAACTATAAGAGATAATGCAATTTCGCAACCGGCAATGTAATTAACATGCCGAATATTACTTGGAGTGTGAATTGGAACGAAATCGCCAATAGATAAGACCATTTTACAATTTGGGCCCAAGTTAGAAGCAGAGCCTAAGGTGTAAATTATCGATAGTCCATATCTCGGAAACTATAAGAGATAATGCAATTTGGCAACCGGCAATGTAATTTGCATGCCGAATATTACTTGGAATGTGAATTGGAACGAAATCGCCAATAGATAAGACCATTTTACAATTTGGGCCCAAGTTAGAAGCAGAGCCTAAGGTGTAAATTATCGATAGTCCATATCTCGGAAACTATAAGAGATAATGCAATTTGGCTACCGGCAATGTAATTAGCATGCCGAGTATTACTTGGAATGTGAATTGGAACGAAATCGCCAATAGATAAGACCATTTTACAATTTGGGCCCAAGTTAGAAGCAGAGCCTAAGGTGTAAATTATCGATAGTCCATATCTCGGAAACTATAAGAGATAATGCAATTTGGCAACCGGCAATGTAATTAGCATGCCGAATATTACTTGGAATGTGAATTGGAACGAAATCGCCAATAGATAAGACCATTTTACAATTTGGGCCCAAGTTAGAAGCAGAGCCTAAGGTGTAAATTATCGATAGTCCATATCTCTTAAACTATAAGAGATAATGCAATTTGGCAACCGGCAATGTAATTAGCATGACGAATATTACTTGGAGTGTGAATTGGAACGAAATCGCCAATAGATAAGACCATTTTACAATTTGGGCCCAAGTTAGAAGCAGAGTCTAAGGTGTAAATTATCGAGAGTCCATATCTCGGAAACTATAAGAGATAATGCAATTTGGCAACCGGCAATGTAATTAGCATGCCGAATATTACTTGGAATGTGAATTGGAACGAAATCGCCAATAGATAAGACCATTTTACAATTTGGGCCCAAGTTAGAAGCAGAGCCTAAGGTGTAAATTATTGATAGTCCATATCTCGGAAACTATAAGAGATAATGCAATTTCGCAACCGGCAATGTAATTAGCATGCCGAATATTACTTGGAGTGTGAATTGGAACGAAATCGCCAATAGGTAAGACCATTTTACAATTTGGGCCCAAGTTAGAAGCAGAGCCTAAGGTGTAAATTATCGATAGTCCATATCTCGGAAACTATAAGAGATAATGCAATTTGGCAACCGGCAATGTAATTAGCATGCCGAATATTACTTGGAATGTGAATTGGAACGAAATCGCCAATAGATAAGGCCATTTTAAAATTTGGGCCCAAGTTAGAAGCAGAGCCTAAGGTGTAAATTATCGATAGTCCATATCTCGGAAACTATAAGAGATAATGCAATTTGGCAACCGGAAATGTAATTAGCATGCCGAATATTACTTGGAATGTGAATTGGAACGAAATCGCCAATAGATAAGACCATTTTACAATTTGGGCCCAAGTTAGAAGCAGAGCCTAAGGTGTAAATTATTTATAGTCCATATCTCGGAAACTATAAGAGATAATGCAATTTGGCAACCGGCAATGTAATTAGCATGCCGAATATTACTTGGATTGTGAATTGGAACGAAATCGCCAATAGATAAGACCATTTTACAATTTGGGCCCAAGTTAGAAGCAGAGCCTAAGGTGTAAATTATCGATAGTCCATATCTCGGAAACTATAAGAGATAATGCAATTTGGCAACCGGCAATGTAATTAGCATGCCGAATATTACTTGGAATGTGAATTGGAACGAAATCGCCAATAGATAAGACCATTTTACAATTTGGGCCCAAGTTAGAAGCAGAGCCTAAGGTGTAAATTATCGATAGTCCATATCTCGGAAACTATAAGAGATAATGCAATTTGGCTACCGGCAATGTAATTAGCATGCCGAGTATTACTTGGAATGTGAATTGGAACGAAATCGCCAATAGATAAGACCATTTTACAATTTGGGCCCAAGTTAGAAGCAGAGCCTAAGGTGTAAATTATCGATAGTCCATATCTCGGAAACTATAAGAGATAATGCAATTTGGCAACCGGCAATGTAATTAGCATGCCGAATATTACTTGGAATGTGAATTGGAACGAAATCGCCAATAGATAAGGCCATTTTACAATTTGGGCCCAAGTTAGAAGCAGAGCCTAAGGTGTAAATTATCGATAGTCCATATCTCGGAAACTATAAGAGATAATGCAATTTGGCAACCGGCAATGTAATTAGCATGCCGAATATTACTTGGAATGTGAATTGGAACGAAATCGCCAATAGATAAGACCATTTTACAATTTGGGCCTAAGTTAGAAGCAGAGCCTAAGGTGTAAATTATTGATAGTCCATATCTCGGAAACTATAAGAGATAATGCAATTTCGCAATCGGCAATGTAATTAGCATGCCGAATATCACTTGGAATGTGAATTGGGACGAAATCGCCAATAGATAAGACCATTTTACAATTTGGGCCCAAGTTAGAAGCAGAGCCTAAGGTGTAAATTATCGATAGTCCATATCTCTTAAACTATAAGAGATAATGCAATTTGGCAACCGGCAATGTAATTAGCATGCCGAATATTACTTGGAATGTGAATTGGAACGAAATCGCCAATAGATAAGACCATTTTACAATTTGGGCCCAAGTTAGAAGCAGAGCCTAAGGTGTAAATTATCGAGAGTCCATATCTCGGAAACTATAAGAGATAATGCAATTTGGCAACCGGCAATGTAATTAGCATGCCGAATATTACTTGGAATGTGAATTGGAACGAAATCGCCAATAGATAAGACCATTTTACAATTTGGGCCCAAGTTAGAAGCAGAGCCTAAGGTGTAAATTATTGATAGTCCATATCTCGGAAACTATAAGAGATAATGCAATTTCGCAACCGGCAATGTAATTAGCATGCCTAATATTACTTGGAGTGTGAATTGGAACGAAATCGCCAATAGGTAAGACCATTTTACAATTTGGGCCCAAGTTAGAAGCAGAGCCTAAGGTGTAAATTATTGATAGTCCATATCTCGGAAACTATAAGAGATAATGCAATTTCGCAACCGGCAATGTAATTAACATGCCGAATATTACTTGGAGTGTGAATTGGAACGAAATCGCCAATAGATAAGACCATTTTACAATTTGGGCCCAAGTTAGAAGCAGAGCCTAAGGTGTAAATTATCGATAGTCCATATCTCGGAAACTATAAGAGATAATGCAATTTGGCTACCGGCAATGTAATTAGCATGCCGAGTATTACTTGGAATGTGAATTGGAACGAAATCGCCAATAGATAAGACCATTTTACAATTTGGGCCCAAGTTAGAAGCAGAGCCTAAGGTGTAAATTATCGATAGTCCATATCTCTTAAACTATAAGAGATAATGCAATTTGGCAACCGGCAATGTAATTAGCATGCCGAATATTACTTGGAATGTGAATTGGAACGAAATCGCCAATAGATAAGACCATTTTACAATTTGGGCCCAAGTTAGAAGCAGAGCCTAAGGTGTAAATTATTGATAGTCCATATCTCGGAAACTATAAGAGATAATGCAATTTCGCAACCGGCAATGTAATTAGCATGTCGAATATTACTTGGAATGTGAATTGGAACGAAATCGCCAATAGATAAGGCCATTTTACAATTTGGGCCCAAGTTAGAAGCAGAGCCTAAGGTGTAAATTATCGATAGTCCATATCTCGGAAACTATAAGAGATAATGCAATTTGGCAACCGGCAATGTAATTAGCATGCCGAATATTACTTGGAATGTGAATTGGAACGAAATCGCCAATAGATAAGACCATTTTACAATTTGGGCCCAAGTTAGAAGCAGAGCCTAAGGTGTAAATTATTGATAGTCCATATCTCGGAAACTATAAGAGATAATGCAATTTCGCAACCGGCAATGTAATTAACATGCCGAATATTACTTGGAGTGTGAATTGGAACGAAATCGCCAATAGATAAGACCATTTTACAATTTGGGCCCAAGTTAGAAGCAGAGCCTAAGGTGTAAATTATCGATAGTCCATATCTCGGAAACTATAAGAGATAATGCAATTTGGCAACCGGCAATGTAATTAGCATGCCGAATATTACTTGGAATGTGAATTGGAACGAAATCGCCAATAGATAAGACCATTTTACAATTTGGGCCCAAGTTAGAAGCAGAGCCTAAGGTGTAAATTATCGATAGTCCATATCTCGGGAACTATAAGAGATAATGCAATTTGGCTACCGGCAATGTAATTAGCATGCCGAGTATTACTTGGAATGTGAATTGGAACGAAATCGCCAATAGATAAGACCATTTTACAATTTGGGCCCAAGTTAGAAGCAGAGCCTAAGGTGTAAATTATCGATAGTCCATATCTCGGAAACTATAAGAGATAATGCAATTTGGCAACCGGCAATGTAATTAGCATGCCGAATATTACTTGGAATGTGAATTGGAACGAAATCGCCAATAGATAAGACCATTTTACAATTTGGGCCCAAGTTAGAAGCAGAGCCTAAGGTGTAAATTATCGATAGTCCATATCTCTTAAACTATAAGAGATAATGCAATTTGGCAACCGGCAATGTAATTAGCATGCCGAATATTACTTGGAATGTGAATTGGAACGAAATCGCCAATAGATAAGACCATTTTACAATTTGGGCCCAAGTTAGAAGCAGAGTCTAAGGTGTAAATCATCGAGAGTCCATATCTCGGAAACTATAAGAGATAATGCAATTTGGCAACCGGCAATGTAATTAGCATGCCGAATATTACTTGGAATGTGAATTGGAACGAAATCGCCAATAGATAAGACCATTTTACAATTTGGGCCCAAGTTAGAAGCAGAGCCTAAGGTGTAAATTATTGATAGTCCATATCTCGGAAACTATAAGAGATAATGCAATTTCGCAACCGGCAATGTAATTAGCATGCCGAATATTACTTGGAGTGTGAATTGGAACGAAATCGCCAATAGATAAGACCATTTTACAATTTGGGCCCAAGTTAGAAGCAGAGCCTAAGATGTAAATTATCGATAGTCCATATCTCGGAAACTATAAGAGATAATGCAATTTGGCAACCGGCAATGTAATTAGCATGCCGAATATTACTTGGAATGTGAATTGGAACGAAATCGCCAATAGATAAGACCATTTTACAATTTGGGCCCAAGTTAGAAGCAGAGCCTAAGGTGTAAATTATCGATAGTCCATATCTCTTAAACTATAAGAGATAATGCAATTTGGCAACCGGCAATGTAATTAGCATGACGAATATTACTTGGAGTGTGAATTGGAACGAAATCGCCAATAGATAAGACCATTTTACAATTTGGGCCCAAGTTAGAAGCAGAGTCTAAGGTGTAAATTATCGAGAGTCCATATCTCGGAAACTATAAGAGATAATGCAATTTGGCAACCGGCAATGTAATTAGCATGCCGAATATTACTTGGAATGTGAATTGGAACGAAATCGCCAATAGATAAGACCATTTTACAATTTGGGCCCAAGTTAGAAGCAGAGCCTAAGGTGTAAATTATTGATAGTCCATATCTCGGAAACTATAAGAGATAATGCAATTTCGCAACCGGCAATGTAATTAGCATGCCGAATATTACTTGGAGTGTGAATTGGAACGAAATCGCCAATAGGTAAGACCATTTTACAATTTGGGCCCAAGTTAGAAGCAGAGCCTAAGGTGTAAATTATCGATAGTCCATATCTCGGAAACTATAAGAGATAATGCAATTTGGCAACCGGCAATGTAATTAGCATGCCGAATATTACTTGGAATGTGAATTGGAACGAAATCGCCAATAGATAAGGCCATTTTACAATTTGGGCCCAAGTTAGAAGCAGAGCCTAAGGTGTAAATTATCGATAGTCCATATCTCGGAAACTATAAGAGATAATGCAATTTGGCAACCGGCAATGTAATTAGCATGCCGAATATTACTTGGAATGTGAATTGGAACGAAATCGCCAATAGATAAGACCATTTTACAATTTGGGCCCAAGTTAGAAGCAGAGCCTAAGGTGTAAATTATTTATAGTCCATATCTCGGAAACTATAAGAGATAATGCAATTTGGCAACCGGCAATGTAATTAGCATGCCGAATATTACTTGGATTGTGAATTGGAACGAAATCGCCAATAGATAAGACCATTTTACAATTTGGGCCCAAGTTAGAAGCAGAGCCTAAGGTGTAAATTATCGATAGTCCATATCTCGGAAACTATAAGAGATAATGCAATTTGGCAACCGGCAATGTAATTAGCATGCCGAATATTACTTGGAATGTGAATTGGAACGAAATCGCCAATAGATAAGACCATTTTACAATTTGGGCCCAAGTTAGAAGCAGAGCCTAAGGTGTAAATTATCGATAGTCCATATCTCGGAAACTATAAGAGATAATGCAATTTCGCAACCGGCAATGTAATTAGCATGCCGAATATTACTTGGAGTGTGAATTGGAACGAAATCGCCAATAGGTAAGACCATTTTACAATTTGGGCCCAAGTTAGAAGCAGAGCCTAAGGTGTAAATTATCGATAGTCCATATCTCGGAAACTATAAGAGATAATGCAATTTGGCAACCGGCAATGTAATTAGCATGCCGAATATTACTTGGAATGTGAATTGGAACGAAATCGCCAATAGATAAGGCCATTTTACAATTTGGGCCCAAGTTAGAAGCAGAGCCTAAGGTGTAAATTATCGATAGTCCATATCTCGGAAACTATAAGAGATAATGCAATTTGGCAACCGGCAATGTAATTAGCATGCCGAATATTACTTGGAATGTGAATTGGAACGAAATCGCCAATAGATAAGACCATTTTACAATTTGGGCCCAAGTTAGAAGCAGAGCCTAAGGTGTAAATTATTTATAGTCCATATCTCGGAAACTATAAGAGATAATGCAATTTGGCAACCGGCAATGTAATTAGCATGCCGAATATTACTTGGATTGTGAATTGGAACGAAATCGCCAATAGATAAGACCATTTTACAATTTGGGCCCAAGTTAGAAGCAGAGCCTAAGGTGTAAATTATCGATAGTCCATATCTCGGAAACTATAAGAGATAATGCAATTTGGCAACCGGCAATGTAATTAGCATGCCGAATATTACTTGGAATGTGAATTGGAACGAAATCGCCAATAGATAAGACCATTTTACAATTTGGGCCCAAGTTAGAAGCAGAGCCTAAGGTGTAAATTATCGATAGTCCATATCTCGGAAACTATAAGAGATAATGCAATTTGGCTACCGGCAATGTAATTAGCATGCCGAGTATTACTTGGAATGTGAATTGGAACGAAATCGCCAATAGATAAGACCATTTTACAATTTGGGCCCAAGTTAGAAGCAGAGCCTAAGGTGTAAATTATCGATAGTCCATATCTCGGAAACTATAAGAGATAATGCAATTTGGCAACCGGCAATGTAATTAGCATGCCGAATATTACTTGGAATGTGAATTGGAACGAAATCGCCAATAGATAAGACCATTTTACAATTTGGGCCTAAGTTAGAAGCAGAGCCTAAGGTGTAAATTATTGATAGTCCATATCTCGGAAACTATAAGAGATAATGCAATTTCGCAATCGGCAATGTAATTAGCATGCCGAATATCACTTGGAATGTGAATTGGGACGAAATCGCCAATAGATAAGACCATTTTACAATTTGGGCCCAAGTTAGAAGCAGAGCCTAAGGTGTAAATTATCGATAGTCCATATCTCTTAAACTATAAGAGATAATGCAATTTGGCAACCGGCAATGTAATTAGCATGCCGAATATTACTTGGAATGTGAATTGGAACGAAATCGCCAATAGATAAGACCATTTTACAATTTGGGCCCAAGTTAGAAGCAGAGCCTAAGGTGTAAATTATCGAGAGTCCATATCTCGGAAACTATAAGAGATAATGCAATTTGGCAACCGGCAATGTAATTAGCATGCCGAATATTACTTGGAATGTGAATTGGAACGAAATCGCCAATAGATAAGACCATTTTACAATTTGGGCCCAAGTTAGAAGCAGAGCCTAAGGTGTAAATTATTGATAGTCCATATCTCGGAAACTATAAGAGATAATGCAATTTCGCACCCGGCAATGTAATTAGCATGCCGAATATTACTTGAAGTGTGAATTGGAACGAAATCGCCAATAGGTAAGACCATTTTACAATTTGGGCCCAAGTTAGAAGCAGAGCCTAAGGTGTAAATTATCGATAGTCCATATCTCGGAAAATATAAGAGATAATGCAATTTGGCAACCGGCAATGTAATTAGCATGCCGAATATTACTTGGAAAGTGAATTGGAACGAAATCGCCAATAGATAAGGCCATTTTACAATTTGGGCCCAAGTTAGAAGCAGAGCCTAAGGTGTAAATTATCGATAGTCCATATCTCGGAAACTATAAGAGATAATGCAATTTGGCAACCGGCAATGTAATTAGCATGCCGAATATTACTTGGAATGTGAATTGGAACGAAATCGCCAATAGATAAGACCATTTTACAATTTGGGCCCAAGTTAGAAGCAGAGCCTAAGGTGTAAATTATTGATAGTCCATATCTCGGAAACTATAAGAGATAATGCAATTTCGCAACCGGCAATGTAATTAACATGCCGAATATTACTTGGAGTGTGAATTGGAACGAAATCGCCAATAGATAAGACCATTTTACAATTTTTGCCCAAGTTAGAAGCAGAGCCTAAGGTGTAAATTATCGATAGTCCATATCTCGGAAACTATAAGAGATAATGCAATTTGGCTACCGGCAATGTAATTAGCATGCCGAGTATTACTTGGAATGTGAATTGGAACGAAATCGCCAATAGATAAGACCATTTTACAATTTGGGCCCAAGTTAGAAGCAGAGCCTAAGGTGTAAATTATCGATAGTCCATATCTCTTAAACTATAAGAGATAATGCAATTTGGCAACCGGCAATGTAATTAGAATGCCGAATATTACTTGGAATGTGAATTGGAACGAAATCGCCAATAGATAAGACCATTTTACAATTTGGGCCCAAGTTAGAAGCAGAGCCTAAGGTGTAAATTATCGAGAGTCCATATCTCGGAAACTATAAGAGATAATGCAATTTGGCAACCGGCAATGTAATTAGCATGCCGAATATTACTTGGAATGTGAATTGGAACGAAATCGCCAATAGATAAGACCATTTTACAATTTGGGCCCAAGTTAGAAGCAGAGCCTAAGGTGTAAATTATTGATAGTCCATATCTCGGAAACTATAAGAGATAATGCAATTTCGCAACCGGCAATGTAATTAGCATGTCGAATATTACTTGGAATGTGAATTGGAACGAAATCGCCAATAGATAAGGCCATTTTACAATTTGGGCCCAAGTTAGAAGCAGAGCCTAAGGTGTAAATTATCGATAGTCCATATCTCGGAAACTATAAGAGATAATGCAATTTGGCAACCGGCAATGTAATTAGCATGCCGAATATTACTTGGAATGTGAATTGGAACGAAATCGCCAATAGATAAGACCATTTTACAATTTGGGCCCAAGTTAGAAGCAGAGCCTAAGGTGTAAATTATTGATAGTCCATATCTCGGAAACTATAAGAGATAATGCAATTTCGCAACCGGCAATGTAATTAACATGCCGAATATTACTTGGAGTGTGAATTGGAACGAAATCGCCAATAGATAAGACCATTTTACAATTTGGGCCCAAGTTAGAAGCAGAGCCTAAGGTGTAAATTATCGATAGTCCATATCTCGGAAACTATAAGAGATAATGCAATTTGGCAACCGGCAATGTAATTAGCATGCCGAATATTACTTGGAATGTGAATTGGAACGAAATCGCCAATAGATAAGACCATTTTACAATTTGGGCCCAAGTTAGAAGCAGAGCCTAAGGTGTAAATTATCGATAGTCCATATCTCGGGAACTATAAGAGATAATGCAATTTGGCTACCGGCAATGTAATTAGCATGCCGAGTATTACTTGGAATGTGAATTGGAACGAAATCGCCAATAGATAAGACCATTTTACAATTTGGGCCCAAGTTAGAAGCAGAGCCTAAGGTGTAAATTATCGATAGTCCATATCTCGGAAACTATAAGAGATAATGCAATTTGGCAACCGGCAATGTAATTAGCATGCCGAATATTACTTGGAATGTGAATTGGAACGAAATCGCCAATAGATAAGACCATTTTACAATTTGGGCCCAAGTTAGAAGCAGAGCCTAAGGTGTAAATTATCGATAGTCCATATCTCTTAAACTATAAGAGATAATGCAATTTGGCAACCGGCAATGTAATTAGCATGCCGAATATTACTTGGAATGTGAATTGGAACGAAATCGCCAATAGATAAGACCATTTTACAATTTGGGCCCAAGTTAGAAGCAGAGTCTAAGGTGTAAATCATCGAGAGTCCATATCTCGGAAACTATAAGAGATAATGCAATTTGGCAACCGGCAATGTAATTAGCATGCCGAATATTACTTGGAATGTGAATTGGAACGAAATCGCCAATAGATAAGACCATTTTACAATTTGGGCCCAAGTTAGAAGCAGAGCCTAAGGTGTAAATTATTGATAGTCCATATCTCGGAAACTATAAGAGATAATGCAATTTCGCAACCGGCAATGTAATTAGCATGCCGAATATTACTTGGAGTGTGAATTGGAACGAAATCGCCAATAGGTAAGACCATTTTACAATTTGGGCCCAAGTTAGAAGCAGAGCCTAAGGTGTAAATTATCGATAGTCCATATCTCGGAAACTATAAGAGATAATGCAATTTGGCAACCGGCAATGTAATTAGCATGCCGAATGTTACTTGGAATGTGAATTGGAACGAAATCGCCAATAGATAAGGCCATTTTACAATTTGGGCCCAAGTTAGAAGCAGAGCCTAAGGTGTAAATTATCAATAGTCCATATCTCGGAAACTATAAGAGATAATGCAATTTGGCAACCGGCAATGTAATTAGCATGCCGAATATTACTTGGAATGTGAATTGGAACGAAATCGCCAATAGATAAGACCATTTTACAATTTGGGCCCAAGTTAGAAGCAGAGCCTAAGGTGTAAATTATTGATAGTCCATATCTCGGAAACTATAAGAGATAATGCAATTTGGCAATCGGCAATGTAATTAGCATGCCGAATATTACTTGGATTGTGAATTG
Source organism: Rhynchophorus ferrugineus (assembly GCF_030347505.1). Classification (NCBI taxonomy): domain Eukaryota; kingdom Metazoa; phylum Arthropoda; class Insecta; order Coleoptera; family Curculionidae; genus Rhynchophorus; species Rhynchophorus ferrugineus. Next base: position 26,191 of record NW_027472855.1, read on the forward strand.
GAACGAAATCGCCAATAGATAAGACCATTTTACAATTTGGGCCCAAGTTAGAAGCAGAGCCTAAGGTGTAAATTATCGATAGTCCATATCTCGGAAACTATAAGAGATAATGCAATTTGGCAACCGGCAATGTAATTAGCATGCCGAATATTACTTGGAATGTGAATTGGAACGAAATCGCCAATAGATAAGACCATTTTACAATTTGGGCCCAAGTTAGAAGCAGAGCCTAAGGTGTAAATTATCGATAGTCCATATCTCGGAAACTATAAGAGATAATGCAATTTGGCAACCGGCAATGTAATTAGCATGCCGAATATTACTTGGAATGTGAATTGGAACGAAATCGCCAATAGATAAGACTATTTTACAATTTGGGCCCAAGATAGAAGCAGAGCCTAAGGTATAAATTATTGATAGTCCATATCTCGGAAACTATAAGAGATAATGCAATTTCGCAACCGGCAATGTAATTAGCATGCCGAATATCACTTGGAATGTGAATTGGGACGAAATCGCCAATAGATAAGACCATTTTACAATTTGGGCCCAAGTTAGAAGCAGAGCCTAAGGTGTAAATTATCGATAGTCCATATCTCGGAAACTATAAGAGATAATGCAATTTGGCAACCGGCAATGTAATTAGCATGCCGAATATTACTTGGAATGTGGATTGGAATGAAATCGCCAATAGATAAGACCATTTTACAATTTGGGCCCAAGTTAGAAGCAGAGCCTAAGGTGTAAATTATCGATAGTCCATATCTCGGAAACTATAAGAGATAATGCAATTTGGCAACCGGCAATGCAATTAGCATGCCGAATATTACTTGGAATGTGAATTGGAACGAAATCGCCAATAGATAAGACCATTTTACAATTTGGGCCCAAGTTAGAAGCAGAGCCTAAGGTGTAAATTATCGATAGTCCATATCTCGGAAACTATAAGAGATAATGCAATTTGGCAACCGGCAATGTAATTAGCATGCCGAATATTATTTGGAATGTGAGTTGGAACGAAATCGCCAATAGATAAGACCATTTTACAATTTGGGCCCAAGTTATAAGCAGAGCCTATGGTGTAAATTATCGATAGTCCATATCTCGGAAACTATAAGAGATAATGCAATTTGGCAACCGGCAATGTAATTAGCATGCCGAATATTACTTGGAATGTGAATTGGAACGAAATCGCCAATAGATAAGACCATTTTACAATTTGGGCCCAAGTTAGAAGCAGAGCCTAAGGTGTAAATTATCGATAGTCCATATCTCGGAAACTATAAGAGTTAATGCAATTTGGCAACCGGCAATGTAATTAGCATGCCGAATATTACTTGGAATGTGAATTGGAACGAAATCGCCAATAGATAAGACCATTTTACAATTTGGGCCCAAGTTAGAAGCAGAGCCTAAGGTGTAAATTATCGATAGTCCATATCTCGGAAACTATAAGAGATAATGCAATTTGGCAACCGGCAATGTAATTAGCATGCCAAATATTACTTGGAATGTGAATTGGAACGAAATCGCCAATAGATAAGACCATTTTACGATTTGGGCCCAAGTTAGAAGCAGAGCCTAAGGTGTAAATTATCGATAGCCCATATCTCGGAAACTATAAGAGATAATGCAATTTGGCAACCGGCAATGTAATTAGCATGCCGAATATTACTTGGAATGTGAATTGGAACGTAATCGCCTATAGATAAGACCATTTTACAATTTGGGCCCAAGTTAGAAGCAGAGCCTAAGGTGTAAATTATGGATAGTCCATATCTCGGAAACTATAAGAGATAATGCAATTTCGCAACCGGCAATGTAATTAGCATGCCGAATATCACTTGGAATGTGAATTGGGACGAAATCGCCAATAGATAAGACCATTTTACAATTTGGGCCCAAGTTAGAAGCAGAGCCTAAGGTGTAAATTATCGATAGTCCATATCTCGGAAACTATAAGAGTTAATGCAATTTGGCAACCGGCAATGTAATTAGCATGCCGAATATTACTTGGAATGTGAATTGGAACGAAATCGCCAATAGATAAGACCATTTTACAATTTGGGCCCAAGTTAGAAGCAGAGCCTAAGGTGTAAATAATCGATAGTCCATATCTCGGAAACTATAAGAGATAATGCAATTTGGAAACCGGCAATGTAATTAGCATGCCGAATATTACTTGGAATGTGAATTGGAACGAAATCGCCAATAGATAAGACCATTTTACAATTTGGGCCCAAGTTAGAAGCAGAGCCTAAGGTGTAAATTATCGATAGTCCATATCTCGGAAACTATAAGAGATAATGCAATTTGGCAACCGGCAATGTAATTAGCATGCCGAATATTACTTGGAATGTGAATTGGAACGAAATCGCCAATAGATAAGACCATTTTACAATTTGGGCCCAAGTTAGAAGCAGAGCCTAAGGTGTAAATTATCGATAGTCCATATCTCGGAAACTATAAGAGATAATGCAATTTCGCAATCGGCAATGTAATTAGCATGCCGAATATCACTTGGAATGTGAATTGGGACGAAATCGCCAATAGATAAGACCATTTTACAATTTGGGCCCAAGTTAAAAGCAGAGCCTAAGGTGTAAATTATTGATAGTCCATATCTCGGAAACTATAAGAGATAATGCAATTTCGCAACCGGCAATGTAATTAGCATGCCGAATATTACTTGGAATGTGAATTGGAACGAAATCGCCAATAGATAAGGCCATTTTACAATTTGGGCCCAAGTTAGAAGCAGAGCCTAAGGTGTAAATTATCGATAGTCCATATCTCGGAAACTATAAGAGATAATGCAATTTGGCAACCGGCAATGTAATTAGCATGCCGAATATTACTTGGAATGTGAATTGGAACGAAATCGCCAATAGATAAGACCATTTTACAATTTGGGCCCAAGTTAGAAGCAGAGCCTAAGGTGTAAATTATTGATAGTCCATATCTCGGAAACTATAAGAGATAATGCAATTTCGCAACCGGCAATGTAATTAACATGCCGAATATTACTTGGAGTGTGAATTGGAACGAAATCGTCAATAGATAAGACCATTTTACAATTTGGGCCAAAGTTAGAAGCAGAGCCTAAGGTGTAAATTATCGATAGTCCATATCTCGGAAACTATAAGAGATAATGCAATTTGGCAACCGGCAATGTAATTAGCATGCCGAATATTACTTGGAATGTGAATTGGAACGAAATCGCCAATAGATAAGACCATTTTACAATTTGGGCCCAAGTTAGAAGCAGAGCCTAAGGTGTAAATTATTGATAGTCCATATCTCGGAAACTATAAGAGATAATGCAATTTCGCAACCGGCAATGTAATTAGCATGCCGAATATTACTTGGAATGTGAATTGGAACGAAATCGCCAATAGATAAGGCCATTTTACAATTTGGGCCCAAGTTAGAAGCAGAGCCTAAGGTGTAAATTATCGATAGTCCATATCTCGGAAACTATAAGAGATAATGCAATTTGGCAACCGGCAATGTAATTAGCATGCCGAATATTACTTGGAATGTGAATTGGAACGAAATCGCCAATAGATAAGACCATTTTACAATTTGGGCCCAAGTTAGAAGCAGAGCCTAAGGTGTAAATTATTGATAGTCCATATCTCGGAAACTATAAGAGATAATGCAATTTCGCAACCGGCAATGTAATTAACATGCCGAATATTACTTGGAGTGTGAATTGGAACGAAATCGCCAATAGATAAGACCATTTTACAATTTGGGCCCAAGTTAGAAGCAGAGCCTAAGGTGTAAATTATCGATAGTCCATATCTCGGAAACTATAAGAGATAATGCAATTTGGCAACCGGCAATGTAATTTGCATGCCGAATATTACTTGGAATGTGAATTGGAACGAAATCGCCAATAGATAAGACCATTTTACAATTTGGGCCCAAGTTAGAAGCAGAGCCTAAGGTGTAAATTATCGATAGTCCATATCTCGGAAACTATAAGAGATAATGCAATTTGGCTACCGGCAATGTAATTAGCATGCCGAGTATTACTTGGAATGTGAATTGGAACGAAATCGCCAATAGATAAGACCATTTTACAATTTGGGCCCAAGTTAGAAGCAGAGCCTAAGGTGTAAATTATCGATAGTCCATATCTCGGAAACTATAAGAGATAATGCAATTTGGCAACCGGCAATGTAATTAGCATGCCGAATATTACTTGGAATGTGAATTGGAACGAAATCGCCAATAGATAAGACCATTTTACAATTTGGGCCCAAGTTAGAAGCAGAGCCTAAGGTGTAAATTATTGATAGTCCATATCTCGGAAACTATAAGAGATAATGCAATTTCGCAATCGGCAATGTAATTAGCATGCCGAATATCACTTGGAATGTGAATTGGGACGAAATCGCCAATAGATAAGACCATTTTACAATTTGGGCCCAAGTTAGAAGCAGAGCCTAAGGTGTAAATTATCGATAGTCCATATCTCTTAAACTATAAGAGATAATGCAATTTGGCAACCGGCAATGTAATTAGCATGACGAATATTACTTGGAATGTGAATTGGAACGAAATCGCCAATAGATAAGACCATTTTACAATTTGGGCCCAAGTTAGAAGCAGAGTCTAAGGTGTAAATTATCGAGAGTCCATATCTCGGAAACTATAAGAGATAATGCAATTTGGCAACCGGCAATGTAATTAGCATGCCGAATATTACTTGGAATGTGAATTGGAACGAAATCGCCAATAGATAAGACCATTTTACAATTTGGGCCCAAGTTAGAAGCAGAGCCTAAGGTGTAAATTATTGATAGTCCATATCTCGGAAACTATAAGAGATAATGCAATTTCGCAACCGGCAATGTAATTAGCATGCCGAATATTACTTGGAGTGTGAATTGGAACGAAATCGCCAATAGGTAAGACCATTTTACAATTTGGGCCCAAGTTAGAAGCAGAGCCTAAGGTGTAAATTATCGATAGTCCATATCTCGGAAACTATAAGAGATAATGCAATTTGGCAACCGGCAATGTAATTAGCATGCCGAATATTACTTGGAATGTGAATTGGAACGAAATCGCCAATAGATAAGGCCATTTTACAATTTGGGCCCAAGTTAGAAGCAGAGCCTAAGGTGTAAATTATCGATAGTCCATATCTCGGAAACTATAAGAGATAATGCAATTTGGCAACCGGCAATGTAATTAGCATGCCGAATATTACTTGGAATGTGAATTGGAACGAAATCGCCAATAGATAAGACCATTTTACAATTTGGGCCCAAGTTAGAAGCAGAGCCTAAGGTGTAAATTATTTATAGTCCATATCTCGGAAACTATAAGAGATAATGCAATTTGGCAACCGGCAATGTAATTAGCATGCCGAATATTACTTGGATTGTGAATTGGAACGAAATCGCCAATAGATAAGACCATTTTACAATTTGGGCCCAAGTTAGAAGCAGAGCCTAAGGTGTAAATTATCGATAGTCCATATCTCGGAAACTATAAGAGATAATGCAATTTGGTAACCGGCAATGTAATTAGCATGCCGAATATTACTTGGAATGTGAATTGGAACGAAATCGCCAATAGATAAGACCATTTTACAATTTGGGCCCAAGTTAGAAGCAGAGCCTAAGGTGTAAATTATCGATAGTCCATATCTCGGAAACTATAAGAGATAATGCAATTTGGCTACCGGCAATGTAATTAGCATGCCGAGTATTACTTGGAATGTGAATTGGAACGAAATCGCCAATAGATAAGACCATTTTACAATTTGGGCCCAAGTTAGAAGCAGAGCCTAAGGTGTAAATTATCGATAGTCCATATCTCGGAAACTATGAGAGATAATGCAATTTGGCAACCGGCAATGTAATTAGCATGCCGAATATTACTTGGAATGTGAATTGGAACGAAATCGCCAATAGATAAGACCATTTTACAATTTGGGCCCAAGTTAGAAGCAGAGCCTAAGGTGTAAATTATCGATAGTCCATATCTCGGAAACTATGAGAGATAATGCAATTTGGCAACCGGCAATGTAATTAGCATGCCGAATATTACTTGGAATGTGAATTGGAACGAAATCGCCAATAGATAAGACCATTTTACAATTTGGGCCTAAGTTAGAAGCAGAGCCTAAGGTGTAAATTATTGATAGTCCATATCTCGGAAACTATAAGAGATAATGCAATTTCGCAATCGGCAATGTAATTAGCATGCCGAATATCACTTGGAATGTGAATTGGGACGAAATCGCCAATAGATAAGACCATTTTACAATTTGGGCCCAAGTTAGAAGCAGAGCCTAAGGTGTAAATTATCGATAGTCCATATCTCTTAAACTATAAGAGATAATGCAATTTGGCAACCGGCAATGTAATTAGCATGCCGAATATTACTTGGAATGTGAATTGGAACGAAATCGCCAATAGATAAGACCATTTTACAATTTGGGCCCAAGTTAGAAGCAGAGCCTAAGGTGTAAATTATCGAGAGTCCATATCTCGGAAACTATAAGAGATAATGCAATTTGGCAACCGGCAATGTAATTAGCATGCCGAATATTACTTGGAATGTGAATTGGAACGAAATCGCCAATAGATAAGACCATTTTACAATTTGGGCCCAAGTTAGAAGCAGAGCCTAAGGTGTAAATTATTGATAGTCCATATCTCGGAAACTATAAGAGATAATGCAATTTCGCAACCGGCAATGTAATTAGCATGCCGAATATTACTTGGAGTGTGAATTGGAACGAAATCGCCAATAGGTAAGACCATTTTACAATTTGGGCCCAAGTTAGAAGCAGAGCCTAAGGTGTAAATTATCGATAGTCCATATCTCGGAAAATATAAGAGATAATGCAATTTGGCAACCGGCAATGTAATTAGCATGCCGAATATTACTTGGAATGTGAATTGGAACGAAATCGCCAATAGATAAGGCCATTTTACAATTTGGGCCCAAGTTAGAAGCAGAGCCTAAGGTGTAAATTATCGATAGTCCATATCTCGGAAACTATAAGAGATAATGCAATTTGGCAACCGGCAATGTAATTAGCATGCCGAATATTACTTGGAATGTGAATTGGAACGAAATCGCCAATAGATAAGACCATTTTACAATTTGGGCCCAAGTTAGAAGCAGAGCCTAAGGTGTAAATTATTGATAGTCCATATCTCGGAAACTATAAGAGATAATGCAATTTCGCAACCGGCAATGTAATTAACATGCCGAATATTACTTGGAGTGTGAATTGGAACGAAATCGCCAATAGATAAGACCATTTTACAATTTGGGCCCAAGTTAGAAGCAGAGCCTAAGGTGTAAATTATCGATAGTCCATATCTCGGAAACTATAAGAGATAATGCAATTTGGCTACCGGCAATGTAATTAGCATGCCGAGTATTACTTGGAATGTGAATTGGAACGAAATCGCCAATAGATAAGACCATTTTACAATTTGGGCCCAAGTTAGAAGCAGAGCCTAAGGTGTAAATTATCGATAGTCCATATCTCTTAAACTATAAGAGATAATGCAATTTGGCAACCGGCAATGTAATTAGAATGCCGAATATTACTTGGAATGTGAATTGGAACGAAATCGCCAATAGATAAGACCATTTTACAATTTGGGCCCAAGTTAGAAGCAGAGCCTAAGGTGTAAATTATCGAGAGTCCATATCTCGGAAACTATAAGAGATAATGCAATTTGGCAACCGGCAATGTAATTAGCATGCCGAATATTACTTGGAATGTGAATTGGAACGAAATCGCCAATAGATAAGACCATTTTACAATTTGGGCCCAAGTTAGAAGCAGAGCCTAAGGTGTAAATTATTGATAGTCCATATCTCGGAAACTATAAGAGATAATGCAATTTCGCAACCGGCAATGTAATTAGCATGTCGAATATTACTTGGAATGTGAATTGGAACGAAATCGCCAATAGATAAGGTCATTTTACAATTTGGGCCCAAGTTAGAAGCAGAGCCTAAGGTGTAAATTATCGATAGTCCATATCTCGGAAACTATAAGAGATAATGCAATTTGGCAACCGGCAATGTAATTAGCATGCCGAATATTACTTGGAATGTGAATTGGAACGAAATCGCCAATAGATAAGACCATTTTACAATTTGGGCCCAAGTTAGAAGCAGAGCCTAAGGTGTAAATTATTGATAGTCCATATCTCGGAAACTATAAGAGATAATGCAATTTCGCAACCGGCAATGTAATTAACATGCCGAATATTACTTGGAGTGTGAATTGGAACGAAATCGCCAATAGCCATTTTACATTTTGGGCCCAAGTTAGAAGCAGAGCCTAAGGTGTAAATTATCGATAGTCCATATCTCGGAAACTATAAGAGATAATGCAATTTGGCAACAGGCAATGTAATTAGCATGCCGAATATTACTTGGAATGTGAATTGGAACGAAATCGCCAATAGATAAGACCATTTTACAATTTGGGCCCAAGTTAGAAGCAGAGCCTAAGGTGTAAATTATCGATAGTCCATATCTCGGGAACTATAAGAGATAATGCAATTTGGCTACCGGCAATGTAATTAGCATGCCGAGTATTACTTGGAATGTGAATTGGAACGAAATCGCCAATAGATAAGACCATTTTACAATTTGGGCCCAAGTTAGAAGCAGAGCCTAAGGTGTAAATTATCGATAGTCCATATCTCGGAAACTATAAGAGATAATGCAATTTGGCAACCGGCAATGTAATTAGCATGCCGAATATTACTTGGAATGTGAATTGGAACGAAATCGCCAATAGATAAGACCATTTTACAATTTGGGCCCAAGTTAGAAGCAGAGCCTAAGGTGTAAATTATCGATAGTCCATATCTCTTAAACTATAAGAGATAATGCAATTTGGCAACCGGCAATGTAATTAGCATGCCGAATATTACTTGGAATGTGAATTGGAACGAAATCGCCAATAGATAAGACCATTTTACAATTTGGGCCCAAGTTAGAAGCAGAGTCTAAGGTGTAAATCATCGAGAGTCCATATCTCGGAAACTATAAGAGATAATGCAATTTGGCAACCGGCAATGTAATTAGCATGCCGAATATTACTTGGAATGTGAATTGGAACGAAATCGCCAATAGATAAGACCATTTTACAATTTGGGCCCAAGTTAGAAGCAGAGCCTAAGGTGTAAATTATTGATAGTCCATATCTCGGAAACTATAAGAGATAATGCAATTTCGCAACCGGCAATGTAATTAGCATGCCGAATATTACTTGGAGTGTGAATTGGAACGAAATCGCCAATAGGTAAGACCATTTTACAATTTGGGCCCAAGTTAGAAGCAGAGCCTAAGGTGTAAATTATCGATAGTCCATATCTCGGAAACTATAAGAGATAATGCAATTTGGCAACCGGCAATGTAATTAGCATGCCGAATGTTACTTGGAATGTGAATTGGAACGAAATCGCCAATAGATAAGGCCATTTTACAATTTGGGCCCAAGTTAGAAGCAGAGCCTAAGGTGTAAATTATCAATAGTCCATATCTCGGAAACTATAAGAGATAATGCAATTTGGCAACCGGCAATGTAATTAGCATGCCGAATATTACTTGGAATGTGAATTGGAACGAAATCGCCAATAGATAAGACCATTTTACAATTTGGGCCCAAGTTAGAAGCAGAGCCTAAGGTGTAAATTATTGATAGTCCATATCTCGGAAACTATAAGAGATAATGCAATTTGGCAATCGGCAATGTAATTAGCATGCCGAATATTACTTGGATTGTGAATTGGAACGAAATCGCCAATAGATAAGACCATTTTACAATTTGGGCCCAAGTTAGAAGCAGAGCCTAAGGTGTAAATTATCGATAGTCCATATCTCGGAAACTATAAGAGATAATGCAATTTGGCAACCGGCAATGTAATTAGCATGCCGAATATTACTTGGAATGTGAATTGGAACGAAATCGCCAATAGATAAGACCATTTTACAATTTGGGCCCAAGTTAGAAGCAGAGCCTAAGGTGTAAATTATCGATAGTCCATATCTCGGAAACTATAAGAGATAATGCAATTTGGCAACCGGCAATGTAATTAGCATGCCGAATATTACTTGGAATGTGAATTGGAACGAAATCGCCAATAGATAAGACTATTTTACAATTTGGGCCCAAGATAGAAGCAGAGCCTAAGGTATAAATTATTGATAGTCCATATCTCGGAAACTATAAGAGATAATGCAATTTCGCAACCGGCAATGTAATTAGCATGCCGAATATCACTTGGAATGTGAATTGGGACGAAATCGCCAATAGATAAGACCATTTTACAATTTGGGCCCAAGTTAGAAGCAGAGCCTAAGGTGTAAATTATCGATAGTCCATATCTCGGAAACTATAAGAGATAATGCAATTTGGCAACCGGCAATGTAATTAGCATGCCGAATATTACTTGGAATGTGGATTGGAATGAAATCGCCAATAGATAAGACCATTTTACAATTTGGGCCCAAGTTAGAAGCAGAGCCTAAGGTGTAAATTATCGATAGTCCATATCTCGGAAACTATAAGAGATAATGCAATTTGGCAACCGGCAATGCAATTAGCATGCCGAATATTACTTGGAATGTGAATTGGAACGAAATCGCCAATAGATAAGACCATTTTACAATTTGGGCCCAAGTTAGAAGCAGAGCCTAAGGTGTAAATTATCGATAGTCCATATCTCGGAAACTATAAGAGATAATGCAATTTGGCAACCGGCAATGTAATTAGCATGCCGAATATTATTTGGAATGTGAGTTGGAACGAAATCGCCAATAGATAAGACCATTTTACAATTTGGGCCCAAGTTATAAGCAGAGCCTATGGTGTAAATTATCGATAGTCCATATCTCGGAAACTATAAGAGATAATGCAATTTGGCAACCGGCAATGTAATTAGCATGCCGAATATTACTTGGAATGTGAATTGGAACGAAATCGCCAATAGATAAGACCATTTTACAATTTGGGCCCAAGTTAGAAGCAGAGCCTAAGGTGTAAATTATCGATAGTCCATATCTCGGAAACTATAAGAGTTAATGCAATTTGGCAACCGGCAATGTAATTAGCATGCCGAATATTACTTGGAATGTGAATTGGAACGAAATCGCCAATAGATAAGACCATTTTACAATTTGGGCCCAAGTTAGAAGCAGAGCCTAAGGTGTAAATTATCGATAGTCCATATCTCGGAAACTATAAGAGATAATGCAATTTGGCAACCGGCAATGTAATTAGCATGCCAAATATTACTTGGAATGTGAATTGGAACGAAATCGCCAATAGATAAGACCATTTTACGATTTGGGCCCAAGTTAGAAGCAGAGCCTAAGGTGTAAATTATCGATAGCCCATATCTCGGAAACTATAAGAGATAATGCAATTTGGCAACCGGCAATGTAATTAGCATGCCGAATATTACTTGGAATGTGAATTGGAACGTAATCGCCTATAGATAAGACCATTTTACAATTTGGGCCCAAGTTAGAAGCAGAGCCTAAGGTGTAAATTATGGATAGTCCATATCTCGGAAACTATAAGAGATAATGCAATTTCGCAACCGGCAATGTAATTAGCATGCCGAATATCACTTGGAATGTGAATTGGGACGAAATCGCCAATAGATAAGACCATTTTACAATTTGGGCCCAAGTTAGAAGCAGAGCCTAAGGTGTAAATTATCGATAGTCCATATCTCGGAAACTATAAGAGTTAATGCAATTTGGCAACCGGCAATGTAATTAGCATGCCGAATATTACTTGGAATGTGAATTGGAACGAAATCGCCAATAGATAAGACCATTTTACAATTTGGGCCCAAGTTAGAAGCAGAGCCTAAGGTGTAAATAATCGATAGTCCATATCTCGGAAACTATAAGAGATAATGCAATTTGGAAACCGGCAATGTAATTAGCATGCCGAATATTACTTGGAATGTGAATTGGAACGAAATCGCCAATAGATAAGACCATTTTACAATTAGGGCCCAAGTTAGAAGCAGAGCCTAAGGTGTAAATTATCGATAGTCCATATCTCGGAAACTATAAGAGATAATGCAATTTGGCAACCGGCAATGTAATTAGCATGCCGAATATTACTTGGAATGTGAATTGGAACGAAATCGCCAATAGGTAAGGCCATTTTACAATTTGGGCCCAAGTTAGAAGCAGAGCCTAAGGTTTAAATTATCGATAGTCCATATCTCGGAAACTATAAGAGATAATTCAATTTGGCAACCGGCAATGTAATTAGCATGCCGAATATTACTTGGAATGTGAATTGGAACGAAATCGCCAATAGATAAGACCATTTTACAATTTGGGCCCAAGTTAAAAGCAGAGACTAAGGTGTAAATTATCGATAGTCCATATCTCGGAAACTATAAGAGATAATGCAATTTGGCAACCGGCAATGTAATTAGCATGCCGAATATTACTTGGAATGTGAATTGGAACGAAATCGCCAATAGATAAGACCATTTTACAATTTGGGCCCAAGTTAGAAGCAGAGCCTAAGGTGTAAATTATCGATAGTCCATATCTCGGAAACTATAAGAGATAATGCAATTTGGCAACCGGCAATGTAATTAGCATGCCGAATATTACTTGGAATGTGAATTGGAACGAAATCGCCAATATATAAGACCATTTTACAATTTGGGCCCAAGTTAGAAGCAGAGCCTATGGTGTAAATTATCGATAGTCCATATCTCGGAAACTATAAGAGATAATGCAATTTGGCAACCGGCAATGTAATTAGCATGCCGAATATTACTTGGAATGTGAATTGGAACGAAATCGCCAATAAATAAGACCATTTTACAATTTGGGCCCAAGTTAGAAGCAGAGCCTAAGGTGTAAATTATCGATAGTCCATATCTCGGAAACTATAAGAGATAATGCAATTTGGCAACCGGCAATGTAATTAGCATGCCGAATATTACTTGGAATGTGAATTGGAACGAAATCGCCAATAGATAAGACCATTTTACAATTTGGGCCCAAGTTAGAAGCAGAGCCTAAGGTGTAAATTATCGATAGTCCATATCTCGGAAACTATAAGAGATAATGCAATTTGGCAACCGGCAATGTAATTAGCATGCCGAATATTACTTGGAATGTGAGTTGGAACTAAATCGCCAATAGATAAGACCATTTTACAATTTGGGCCCAAGTTATAAGCAGAGCCTATGGTGTAAATGATCGATAGTCCATATCTCGGAAACTATAAGAGATAATGCAATTTGGCAACCGGCAATGTAATTAGCATGCCGAATATTACTTGGAATGTGAATTGGAACGAAATCGCCAATAGATAAGACCATTTTACAATTTGGGCCCAAGTTAGAAGCAGAGCCTAAGGTGTAAATTATCGATAGTCCATATCTCGGAAACTATAAGAGTTAATGCAATTTGGCAACCGGCAATGTAATTAGCATGCCGAATATTACTTGGAATGTGAATTGGAACGAAATCGCCAATAGATAAGACCATTTTACAATTTGGGCCCAAGTTAGAAGCAGAGACTAATGTGTAAATTATCGATAGTCCATATCTCGGAAACTATAAGAGATAATGCAATTTGGCAACCGGCAATGTAATTAGCATGCCGAATATTACTTGGAATGTGAATTGGAACGAAATCGCCAATAGATAAGACCATTTTACGATTTGGGCCCCAGTTAGAAGCAGAGCCTAAGGTGTAAATTATCGATAGTCCATATCTCGGAAACTATAAGAGATAATGCAATTTGGCAACCGGCAATGTAATTAGCATGCCGAATATTACTTGGAATGCGAATTGGAACGAAATCGCCAATAGATAAGACCATTTTACAATTTGGGCCCAAGTTAGAAGCAGAGCCTAAGGTGTAAATTATCGATAGTCCATATCTCGGAAACTATAAGGGATAATGCAATTTGGCAACCGGCAATGTAATTAGCATGCCGAATATTACTTGGAATGTGAATTGGAACGAAATCGCCAATAGAGAAGACCATTTTACAATTTGGGCCCAAGTTAGAAGCAGAGCCTAAGGTGTAAATTATCGATAGTCCATATCTCGGAAACTATAAGGGATAATGCAATTTGGCAACCGGCAATGTAATTAGCATGCCGAATATTACTTGGAATGTGAATTGGAACGAAAACGCCAATAGATAAGACCATTTTACAATTTGGGCCCAAGTTAGAAGCAGAGCCTAAGGTGTAAATTATCGATAGTCCATATCTCGGAAACTATAAGGGATAATGCAATTTGGCAACCGGCAATGTAATTAGCATGCCGAATATTACTTGGAATGTGAATTGGAACGAAATCGCCAATAGAGAAGACCATTTTACAATTTGGGCCCAAGTTAGAAGCAGAGCCTAAGGCGTAAATTATCGATAGTCCATATCTCGGAAACTATAAGAGATAATGCAATTTGGCAAATGGCAATGTAATTAGCATGCCGAATATTACTTGGAATGTGAATTGGAACGAAAACGCCAATAGATAAGACCATTTTACAATTTGGGCCCAAGTTAGAAGCAGAGCCTAAGGTGTAAATTATCGATAGTCCATATCTCGGAAACTATAAGAGATAATGCAATTTGGCAACCGGCAATGTAATTAGCATGCCGAATATTACTTGGAATGTGAATTGGAACGAAATCGCCAATAGATAAGACCATTTTACAATTTGGGCCCAAGTTAGAAGCAGAGCCTAAGGTGTAAATTATCGATAGTCCATATCTCGGAAACTATAAGAGATAATGCAATTTGGCAACCGGCAATGTAATTAGCATGCCGAATATTACTTGGAATGTGAATTGGAACGAAATCGCCAATAGATAAGACCATTTTACAATTTGGGCCCAAGTTAGAAGCAGAGTCTAAGGTGTAAATTATCGAGAGTCCATATCTCGGAAACTATAAGAGATAATGCAATTTGGCAACCGGCAATGTAATTAGCATGCCGAATATTACTTGGAATGTGAATTGGAACGAAATCGCCAATAGATAAGACCATTTTACAATTTGGGCCCAAGTTAGAAGCAGAGCCTAAGGTGTAAATTATCGATAGTCCATATCTCGGAAACTATAAGAGATAATGCAATTTGGCAACCGGCAATGTAATTAGCATGCCGAATATTACTTGGAATGTGAATTGGAACGAAATCGCCAATAGATAAGGCCATTTTACAATTTGGGCCCAAGTTAGAAGCAGAGCCTAAGGTGTAAATTATCGATAGTCCATATCTCGGAAACTATAAGAGATAATGCAATTTCGCAACCGGCAATGTAATTAGCATGCCGAATATTACTTGGAGTGTGAATTGGAACGAAATCGCCAATAGATAAGACCATTTTACGATTTGGGCCCAAGTTAGAAGCAGAGCCTAAGGTGTAAATTATCGATAGCCCATATCTCGGAAACTATAAGAGATAATGCAATTTGGCAACCGGCAATGTAATTAGCATGCCGAATATTACTTGGAATGTGAATTGGAACGTAATCGCCTATAGATAAGACCATTTTACAATTTGGGCCCAAGTTAGAAGCAGAGCCTAAGGTGTAAATTATGGATAGTCCATATCTCGGAAACTATAAGAGATAATGCAATTTCGCAACCGGCAATGTAATTAGCATGCCGAATATCACTTGGAATGTGAATTGGGACGAAATCGCCAATAGATAAGACCATTTTACAATTTGGGCCCAAGTTAGAAGCAGAGCCTAAGGTGTAAATTATCGATAGTCCATATCTCGGAAACTATAAGAGTTAATGCAATTTGGCAACCGGCAATGTAATTAGCATGCCGAATATTACTTGGAATGTGAATTGGAACGAAATCGCCAATAGATAAGACCATTTTACAATTTGGGCCCAAGTTAGAAGCAGAGCCTAAGGTGTAAATAATCGATAGTCCATATCTCGGAAACTATAAGAGATAATGCAATTTGGAAACCGGCAATGTAATTAGCATGCCGAATATTACTTGGAATGTGAATTGGAACGAAATCGCCAATAGATAAGACCATTTTACAATTAGGGCCCAAGTTAGAAGCAGAGCCTAAGGTGTAAATTATCGATAGTCCATATCTCGGAAACTATAAAAGATAATGCAATTTGGCAACCGGCAATGTAATTAGCATGCCGAATATTACTTGGAATGTGAATTGGAACGAAATCGCCAATAGGTAAGGCCATTTTACAATTTCGGCCCAAGTTAGAAGCAGAGCCTAAGGTTTAAATTATCGATAGTCCATATCTCGGAAACTATAAGAGATAATTCAATTTGGCAACCGGCAATGTAATTAGCATGCCGAATATTACTTGGAATGTGAATTGGAACGAAATCGCCAATAGATAAGACCATTTTACAATTTGGGCCCAAGTTAAAAGCAGAGACTAAGGTGTAAATTATCGATAGTCCATATCTCGGAAACTATAAGAGATAATGCAATTTGGCAACCGGCAATGTAATTAGCATGCCGAATATTACTTGGAATGTGAATTGGAACGAAATCGCCAATAGATAAGACCATTTTACAATTTGGGCCCAAGTTAGAAGCAGAGCCTAAGGTGTAAATTATCGATAGTCCATATCTCGGAAACTATAAGAGATAATGCAATTTGGCAACCGGCAATGTAATTAGCATGCCGAATATTACTTGGAATGTGAATTGGAACGAAATCGCCAATATATAAGACCATTTTACAATTTGGGCCCAAGTTAGAAGCAGAGCCTATGGTGTAAATTATCGATAGTCCATATCTCGGAAACTATAAGAGATAATGCAATTTGGCAACCGGCAATGTAATTAGCATGCCGAATATTACTTGGAATGTGAATTGGAACGAAATCGCCAATAAATAAGACCATTTTACAATTTGGGCCCAAGTTAGAAGCAGAGCCTAAGGTGTAAATTATCGATAGTCCATATCTCGGAAACTATAAGAGATAATGCAATTTGGCAACCGGCAATGTAATTAGCATGCCGAATATTACTTGGAATGTGAATTGGAACGAAATCGCCAATAGATAAGACCATTTTACAATTTGGGCCCAAGTTAGAAGCAGAGCCTAAGGTGTAAATTATCGATAGTCCATATCTCGGAAACTATAAGAGATAATGCAATTTGGCAACCGGCAATGTAATTAGCATGCCGAATATTACTTGGAATGTGAGTTGGAACTAAATCGCCAATAGATAAGACCATTTTACAATTTGGGCCCAAGTTATAAGCAGAGCCTATGGTGTAAATGATCGATAGTCCATATCTCGGAAACTATAAGAGATAATGCAATTTGGCAACCGGCAATGTAATTAGCATGCCGAATATTACTTGGAATGTGAATTGGAACGAAATCGCCAATAGATAAGACCATTTTACAATTTGGGCCCAAGTTAGAAGCAGAGCCTAAGGTGTAAATTATCGATAGTCCATATCTCGGAAACTATAAGAGTTAATGCAATTTGGCAACCGGCAATGTAATTAGCATGCCGAATATTACTTGGAATGTGAATTGGAACGAAATCGCCAATAGATAAGACCATTTTACAATTTGGGCCCAAGTTAGAAGCAGAGACTAATGTGTAAATTATCGATAGTCCATATCTCGGAAACTATAAGAGATAATGCAATTTGGCAACCGGCAATGTAATTAGCATGCCGAATATTACTTGGAATGTGAATTGGAACGAAATCGCCAATAGATAAGACCATTTTACGATTTGGGCCCCAGTTAGAAGCAGAGCCTAAGGTGTAAATTATCGATAGTCCATATCTCGGAAACTATAAGAGATAATGCAATTTGGCAACCGGCAATGTAATTAGCATGCCGAATATTACTTGGAATGCGAATTGGAACGAAATCGCCAATAGATAAGACCATTTTACAATTTGGGCCCAAGTTAGAAGCAGAGCCTAAGGTGTAAATTATCGATAGTCCATATCTCGGAAACTATAAGGGATAATGCAATTTGGCAACCGGCAATGTAATTAGCATGCCGAATATTACTTGGAATGTGAATTGGAACGAAATCGCCAATAGAGAAGACCATTTTACAATTTGGGCCCAAGTTAGAAGCAGAGCCTAAGGTGTAAATTATCGATAGTCCATATCTCGGAAACTATAAGGGATAATGCAATTTGGCAACCGGCAATGTAATTAGCATGCCGAATATTACTTGGAATGTGAATTGGAACGAAAACGCCAATAGATAAGACCATTTTACAATTTGGGCCCAAGTTAGAAGCAGAGCCTAAGGTGTAAATTATCGATAGTCCATATCTCGGAAACTATAAGGGATAATGCAATTTGGCAACCGGCAATGTAATTAGCATGCCGAATATTACTTGGAATGTGAATTGGAACGAAATCGCCAATAGAGAAGACCATTTTACAATTTGGGCCCAAGTTAGAAGCAGAGCCTAAGGTGTAAATTATCGATAGTCCATATCTCGGAAACTATAAGAGATAATGCAATTTGGCAACCGGCAATGTAATTAGCATGCCGAATATTACTTGGAATGTGAATTGGAACGAAATCGCCAATAGATAAGACCATTTTACAATTTGGGCCCAAGTTAGAAGCAGAGCCTAAGGTGTAAATTATCGATAGTCCATATCTCGGAAACTATAAGAGATAATGCAATTTGGCAACCGGCAATGTAATTAGCATGCCGAATATTACTTGGAATGTGAATTGGAACGAAATCGCCAATAGATAAGACCATTTTACAATTTGGGCCCAAGTTAGAAGCAGAGTCTAAGGTGTAAATTATCGAGAGTCCATATCTCGGAAACTATAAGAGATAATGCAATTTGGCAACCGGCAATGTAATTAGCATGCCGAATATTACTTGGAATGTGAATTGGAACGAAATCGCCAATAGATAAGACCATTTTACAATTTGGGCCCAAGTTAGAAGCAGAGCCTAAGGTGTAAATTATCGATAGTCCATATCTCGGAAACTATAAGAGATAATGCAATTTGGCATCCGGCAATGTAATTAGCATGCCGAATATTACTTGGAATGTGAATTGGAACGAAATCGCCAATAGATAAGGCCATTTTACAATTTGGGCCCAAGTTAGAAGCAGAGCCTAAGGTGTAAATTATCGATAGTCCATATCTCGGAAACTATAAGAGATAATGCAATTTCGCAACCGGCAATGTAATTAGCATGCCGAATATTACTTGGAGTGTGAATTGGAACGAAATCGCCAATAGGTAAGACCATTTTACAATTTGGGCCCAAGTTAGAAGCAGAGCCTAAGGTGTAAATTATCGATAGTCCATATCTCGGAAACTATAAGAGATAATGCAATTTGGCAACCGGCAATGTAATTAGCATGCCGAATATTACTTGGAATGTGAATTGGAACGAAATCGCCAATAGATAAGGCCATTTTACAATTTGGGCCCAAGTTAGAAGCAGAGCCTAAGGTGTAAATTATCGATAGTCCATATCTCGGAAACTATAAGAGATAATGCAATTTGGCAACCGGCAATGTAATTAGCATGCCGAATATTACTTGGAATGTGAATTGGAACGAAATCGCCAATAGATAAGACCATTTTACGATTTGGGCCCCAGTTAGAAGCAGAGCCTAAGGTGTAAATTATCGATAGTCCATATCTCGGAAACTATAAGAGATAATGCAATTTGGCAACCGGCAATGTAATTAGCATGCCGAATATTACTTGGAATGCGAATTGGAACGAAATCGCCAATAGATAAGACCATTTTACGATTTGGGCCCCAGTTAGAAGCAGAGCCTAAGGTGTAAATTATCGATAGTCCATATCTCGGAAACTATAAGAGATAATGCAATTTGGCAACCGGCAATGTAATTAGCATGCCGAATATTACTTGGAATGCGAATTGGAACGAAATCGCCAATAGATAAGACCATTTTACAATTTGGGCCCAAGTTAGAAGCAGAGCCTAAGGTGTAAATTATCGATAGTCCATATCTCGGAAACTATAAGGGATAATGCAATTTGGCAACCGGCAATGTAATTAGCATGCCGAATATTACTTGGAATGTGAATTGGAACGAAATCGCCAATAGAGAAGACCATTTTACAATTTGGGCCCAAGTTAGAAGCAGAGCCTAAGGTGTAAATTATCGATAGTCCATATCTCGGAAACTATAAGGGATAATGCAATTTGGCAACCGGCAATGTAATTAGCATGCCGAATATTACTTGGAATGTGAATTGGAACGAAAACGCCAATAGATAAGACCATTTTACAATTTGGGCCCAAGTTAGAAGCAGAGCCTAAGGTGTAAATTATCGATAGTCCATATCTCGGAAACTATAAGGGATAATGCAATTTGGCAACCGGCAATGTAATTAGCATGCCGAATATTACTTGGAATGTGAATTGGAACGAAATCGCCAATAGAGAAGACCATTTTACAATTTGGGCCCAAGTTAGAAGCAGAGCCTAAGGTGTAAATTATCGATAGTCCATATCTCGGAAACTATAAGAGATAATGCAATTTGGCAACTGGCAATGTAATTAGCATGCCGAATATTACTTGGAATGTGAATTGGAACGAAAACGCCAATAGATAAGACCATTTTACAATTTGGGCCCAAGTTAGAAGCAGAGCCTAAGGTGTAAATTATCGATAGTCCATATCTCGGAAACTATAAGAGATAATGCAATTTGGCAACCGGCAATGTAATTAGCATGCCGAATATTACTTGGAATGTGAATTGGAACGAAATCGCCAATAGATAAGACCATTTTACAATTTGGGCCCAAGTTAGAAGCAGAGCCTAAGGTGTAAATTATCGATAGTCCATATCTCGGAAACTATAAGAGATAATGCAATTTGGCAACCGGCAATGTAATTAGCATGCCGAATATTACTTGGAATGTGAATTGGAACGAAATCGCCAATAGATAAGACCATTTTACAATTTGGGCCCAAGTTAGAAGCAGAGTCTAAGGTGTAAATTATCGAGAGTCCATATCTCGGAAACTATAAGAGATAATGCAATTTGGCAACCGGCAATGTAATTAGCATGCCGAATATTACTTGGAATGTGAATTGGAACGAAATCGCCAATAGATAAGACCATTTTACAATTTGGGCCCAAGTTAGAAGCAGAGCCTAAGGTGTAAATTATCGATAGTCCATATCTCGGAAACTATAAGAGATAATGCAATTTGGCAACCGGCAATGTAATTAGCATGCCGAATATTACTTGGAATGTGAATTGGAACGAAATCGCCAATAGATAAGACCATTTTACAATTTGGGCCCAAGTTAGAAGCAGAGTCTAAGGTGTAAATTATCGAGAGTCCATATCTCGGAAACTATAAGAGATAATGCAATTTGGCAACCGGCAATGTAATTAGCATGCCGAATATTACTTGGAATGTGAATTGGAACGAAATCGCCAATAGATAAGACCATTTTACAATTTGGGCCCAAGTTAGAAGCAGAGCCTAAGGTGTAAATTATCGATAGTCCATATCTCGGAAACTATAAGAGATAATGCAATTTGGCAACCGGCAATGTAATTAGCATGCCGAATATTACTTGGAATGTGAATTGGAACGAAATCGCCAATAGATAAGGCCATTTTACAATTTGGGCCCAAGTTAGAAGCAGAGCCTAAGGTGTAAATTATCGATAGTCCATATCTCGGAAACTATAAGAGATAATGCAATTTCGCAACCGGCAATGTAATTAGCATGCCGAATATTACTTGGAGTGTGAATTGGAACGAAATCGCCAATAGGTAAGACCATTTTACAATTTGGGCCCAAGTTAGAAGCAGAGCCTAAGGTGTAAATTATCGATAGTCCATATCTCGGAAACTATAAGAGATAATGCAATTTGGCAACCGGCAATGTAATTAGCATGCCGAATATTACTTGGAATGTGAATTGGAACGAAATCGCCAATAGATAAGGCCATTTTACAATTTGGGCCCAAGTTAGAAGCAGAGCCTAAGGTGTAAATTATCGATAGTCCATATCTCGGAAACTATAAGAGATAATGCAATTTGGCAACCGGCAATGTAATTAGCATGCCGAATATTACTTGGAATGTGAATTGGAACGAAATCGCCAATAGATAAGACCATTTTACGATTTGGGCCCCAGTTAGAAGCAGAGCCTAAGGTGTAAATTATCGATAGTCCATATCTCGGAAACTATAAGAGATAATGCAATTTGGCAACCGGCAATGTAATTAGCATGCCGAATATTACTTGGAATGCGAATTGGAACGAAATCGCCAATAGATAAGACCATTTTACGATTTGGGCCCCAGTTAGAAGCAGAGCCTAAGGTGTAAATTATCGATAGTCCATATCTCGGAAACTATAAGAGATAATGCAATTTGGCAACCGGCAATGTAATTAGCATGCCGAATATTACTTGGAATGCGAATTGGAACGAAATCGCCAATAGATAAGACCATTTTACAATTTGGGCCCAAGTTAGAAGCAGAGCCTAAGGTGTAAATTATCGATAGTCCATATCTCGGAAACTATAAGGGATAATGCAATTTGGCAACCGGCAATGTAATTAGCATGCCGAATATTACTTGGAATGTGAATTGGAACGAAATCGCCAATAGAGAAGACCATTTTACAATTTGGGCCCAAGTTAGAAGCAGAGCCTAAGGTGTAAATTATCGATAGTCCATATCTCGGAAACTATAAGGGATAATGCAATTTGGCAACCGGCAATGTAATTAGCATGCCGAATATTACTTGGAATGTGAATTGGAACGAAAACGCCAATAGATAAGACCATTTTACAATTTGGGCCCAAGTTAGAAGCAGAGCCTAAGGTGTAAATTATCGATAGTCCATATCTCGGAAACTATAAGGGATAATGCAATTTGGCAACCGGCAATGTAATTAGCATGCCGAATATTACTTGGAATGTGAATTGGAACGAAATCGCCAATAGAGAAGACCATTTTACAATTTGGGCCCAAGTTAGAAGCAGAGCCTAAGGTGTAAATTATCGATAGTCCATATCTCGGAAACTATAAGAGATAATGCAATTTGGCAACTGGCAATGTAATTAGCATGCCGAATATTACTTGGAATGTGAATTGGAACGAAAACGCCAATAGATAAGACCATTCTACAATTTGGGCCCAAGTTAGAAGCAGAGCCTAAGGTGTAAATTATCGATAGTCCATATCTCGGAAACTATAAGAGATAATGCAATTTGGCAACCGGCAATGTAATTAGCATGCCGAATATTACTTGGAATGTGAATTGGAACGAAATCGCCAATAGATAAGACCATTTTACAATTTGGGCCCAAGTTAGAAGCAGAGCCTAAGGTGTAAATTATCGATAGTCCATATCTCGGAAACTATAAGAGATAATGCAATTTGGCAACCGGCAATGTAATTAGCATGCCGAATATTACTTGGAATGTGAATTGGAACGAAATCGCCAATAGATAAGACCATTTTACAATTTGGGCCCAAGTTAGAAGCAGAGT
Source organism: Rhynchophorus ferrugineus (assembly GCF_030347505.1). NCBI lineage: Eukaryota > Metazoa > Arthropoda > Insecta > Coleoptera > Curculionidae > Rhynchophorus > Rhynchophorus ferrugineus. The sequence goes on from NW_027472855.1 coordinate 49,736, forward strand.
CTAAGGTGTAAATTATCGAGAGTCCATATCTCGGAAACTATAAGAGATAATGCAATTTGGCAACCGGCAATGTAATTAGCATGCCGAATATTACTTGGAATGTGAATTGGAACGAAATCGCCAATAGATAAGACCATTTTACAATTTGGGCCCAAGTTAGAAGCAGAGCCTAAGGTGTAAATTATCGATAGTCCATATCTCGGAAACTATAAGAGATAATGCAATTTGGCAACCGGCAATGTAATTAGCATGCCGAATATTACTTGGAATGTGAATTGGAACGAAATCGCCAATAGATAAGGCCATTTTACAATTTGGGCCCAAGTTAGAAGCAGAGCCTAAGGTGTAAATTATCGATAGTCCATATCTCGGAAACTATAAGAGATAATGCAATTTCGCAACCGGCAATGTAATTAGCATGCCGAATATTACTTGGAGTGTGAATTGGAACGAAATCGCCAATAGGTAAGACCATTTTACAATTTGGGCCCAAGTTAGAAGCAGAGCCTAAGGTGTAAATTATCGATAGTCCATATCTCGGAAACTATAAGAGATAATGCAATTTGGCAACCGGCAATGTAATTAGCATGCCGAATATTACTTGGAATGTGAATTGGAACGAAATCGCCAATAGATAAGGCCATTTTACAATTTGGGCCCAAGTTAGAAGCAGAGCCTAAGGTGTAAATTATCGATAGTCCATATCTCGGAAACTATAAGAGATAATGCAATTTGGCAACCGGCAATGTAATTAGCATGCCGAATATTACTTGGAATGTGACTTGGAACGAAATCGCCAATAGATAAGACCATTTTACAATTTGGGCCCAAGTTAGAAGCAGAGCCTAAGGTGTAAATTATTGATAGTCCATATCTCGGAAACTATAAGGGATAATGCAATTTGGCAACCGGCAATGTAATTAGCAAGCCGAATATTACTTGGATTGTGAATTGGAACGAAATCGCCAATAGATAAGACCATTTTACAATTTGGGCCCAAGTTAGAAGCAGAGCCTATGGTGTAAATTATCGATAGTCCATATCTCGGAAACTATAAGAGATAATGCAATTTGGCAACCGGCAATGTAATTAGCATGCCGAATATTACTTGGAATGTGAATTGGAACGAAATCGCCAATAGATAAGACCATTTTACAATTTGGGCCCAAGATAGAAGCAGAGCCTAAGGTATAAATTATTGATAGTCCATATCTCGGAAACTATAAGAGATAATGCAATTTCGCAACCGGCAATGTAATTAGCATGCCGAATATCACTTGGAATGTGAATTGGGACGAAATCGCCAATAGATAAGACCATTTTACAATTTGGGCCCAAGTTAGAAGCAGAGCCTAAGGTGTAAATTATCGATAGTCCATATCTCGGAAACTATAAGAGATAATGCAATTTGGCAACCGGCAATGTAATTAGCATGCCGAATATTACTTGGAATGTGAATTGGAACGAAATCGCCAATGGATAAGACCATTTTACAATTTGGGCCCAAGTTAGAAGCAGAGCCTAAGGTGTAAATTATCGATAGTCCATATCTCGGAAACTATAAGAGATAATGCAATTTGGCAACCGGCAATGTAATTAGCATGCCGAATATTACTTGGAATGTGAATTGGAACGAAATCGCCAATAGATAAGACCATTTTACAATTTGGGCCCAAGTTAGAAGCAGAGCCTAAGGTGTAAATTATCGATAGTCCATATCTCGGAAACTATAAGAGATAATGCAATTTGGCAACCGGCAATGTAATTAGCATGCCGAATATTATTTGGAATGTGAGTTGGAACGAAATCGCCAATAGATAAGACCATTTTACAATTTGGGCCCAAGTTATAAGCAGAGCCTATGGTGTAAATTATCGATAGTCCATATCTCGGAAACTATAAGAGATAATGCAATTTGGCAACCGGCAATGTAATTAGCATGCCGAATATTACTTGGAATGTGAATTGGAACGAAATCGCCAATAGATAAGACCATTTTACAATTTGGGCCCAAGTTAGAAGCAGAGCCTAAGGTGTAAATTATCGATAGTCCATATCTCGGAAACTATAAGAGTTAATGCAATTTGGCAACCGGCAATGTAATTAGCATGCCGAATATTACTTGGAATGTGAATTGGAACGAAATCGCCAATAGATAAGACCATTTTACGATTTGGGCCCAAGTTAGAAGCAGAGCCTAAGGTGTAAATTATCGATAGTCCATATCTCGGAAACTATAAGAGATAATGCAATTTGGCAACCGGCAATGTAATTAGCATGCCGAATATTACTTGGAATGTGAATTGGAACGTAATCGCCTATAGATAAGACCATTTTACAATTTGGGCCCAAGTTAGAAGCAGAGCCTAAGGTGTAAATTATTGATAGTCCATATCTCGGAAACTATAAGAGATAATGCAATTTCGCAACCGGCAATGTAATTAGCATGCCGAATATCACTTGGAATGTGAATTGGGACGAAATCGCCAATAGATAAGACCATTTTACAATTTGGGCCCAAGTTAGAAGCAGAGCCTAAGGTGTAAATTATCGATAGTCCATATCTCGGAAACTATAAGAGTTAATGCAATTTGGCAACCGGCAATGTAATTAGCATGCCGAATATTACTTGGAATGTGAATTGGAACGAAATCGCCAATAGATAAGACCATTTTACAATTTGGGCCCAAGTTAGAAGCAGAGCCTAAGGTGTAAATAATCGATAGTCCATATCTCGGAAACTATAAGAGATAATGCAATTTGGCAACCGGCAATGTAATTAGCATGCCGAATATTACTTGGAATGTGAATTGGAACGAAATCGCCAATAGATAAGACCATTTTACAATTTGGGCCCAAGTTAGAAGCAGAGCCTAAGGTGTAAATTATCGATAGTCCATATTTCGGAAACTATAAGAGATAATGCAATTTGGCAACCGGCAATGTAATTAGCATGCCGAATATTACTTGGAATGTGAATTGGAACGAAATCGCCAATAGGTAAGACCATTTTACAATTTGGGCCCAAGTTAGAAGCAGAGCCTAAGGTTTAAATTATCGATAGTCCATATCTCGGAAACTATAAGAGATAATTCAATTTGGCAACCGGCAATGTAATTAGCATGCCGAATATTACTTGGAATGTGAATTGGAACGAAATCGCCAATAGATAAGACCATTTTACAATTTGGGCCCAAGTTAAAAGCAGAGACTAAGGTGTAAATTATCGATAGTCCATATCTCGGAAACTATAAGAGATAATGCAATTTGGCAACCGGCAATGTAATTAGCATGCCGAATATTACTTGGAATGTGAATTGGAACGAAATCGCCAATAGATAAGACCATTTTACAATTTGGGCCCAAGTTAGAAGCAGAGCCTAAGGTGTAAATTATCGATAGTCCATATCTCGGAAACTATAAGAGATAATGCAATTTGGCAACCGGCAATGTAATTAGCATGCCGAATATTACTTGGAATGTGAATTGGAACGAAATCGCCAATAGATAAGACCATTTTACAATTTGGGCCCAAGTTAGAAGCAGAGCCTAAGGTGTAAATTATCGATAGTCCATATCTCGGAAACTATAAGAGATAATGCAATTTGGCAACCGGCAATGTAATTAGCATGCCGAATATTACTTGGAATGTGAGTTGGAACGAAATCGCCAATAGATAAGACCATTTTACAATTTGGGCCCAAGTTATAAGCAGAGCCTATGGTGTAAATGATCGATAGTCCATATCTCGGAAACTATAAGAGATAATGCAATTTGACAACCGGCAATGTAATTAGCATGCCGAATATTACTTGGAATGTGAATTGGAACGAAATCGCCAATAGATAAGACCATTTTACAATTTGGGCCCAAGTTAGAAGCAGAGCCTAAGGTGTAAATTATCGATAGTCCATATCTCGGAAACTATAAGAGTTAATGCAATTTGGCAACCGGCAATGTAATTAGCATGCCGAATATTACTTGGAATGTGAATTGGAACGAAATCGCCAATAGATAAGACCATTTTACAATTTGGGCCCAAGTTAGAAGCAGAGCCTAAGGTGTAAATTATCGATAGTCCATATCTCGGAAACTATAAGAGATAATGCAATTTGGCAAGCGGCAATGTAATTAGCATGCCGAATATTACTTGGAATGTGAATTGGAACGAAATCGCCAATAGATAAGACCATTTTACGATTTAGGCCCCAGTTAGAAGCAGAGCCTAAGGTGTAAATTATCGATAGTCCATATCTCGGAAACTATAAGAGATAATGCAATTTGGCAACCGGCAATGTAATTAGCATGCCGAATATTACTTGGAATGCGAATTGGAACGAAATCGCCAATAGATAAGACCATTTTACAATTTGGGCCCAAGTTAGAAGCAGAGCCTAAGGTGTAAATTATCGATAGTCCATATCTCGGAAACTATAAGAGATAATGCAATTTGGCAACCGGCAATGTAATTAGCATGCCGAATATTACTTGGAATGTGAATTGGAACGAAAACGCCAATAGATAAGACCATTTTACAATTTGGGCCCAAGTTAGAAGCAGAGCCTAAGGTGTAAATTATCGATAGTCCATATCTCGGAAACTATAAGAGATAATGCAATTTGGCAACCGGCAATGTAATTAGCATGCCGAATATAACTTGGAATGTGAATTGGAACGAAATCGCCAATAGAGAAGACCATTTTACAATTTGGGCCCAAGTTAGAAGCAGAGCCTAAGGTGTAAATTATCGATAGTCCATATCTCGGAAACTATAAGAGATAATGCAATTTGGCAACTGGCAATGTAATTAGCATGCCGAATATTACTTGGAATGTGAATTGGAACGAAAACGCCAATAGATAAGACCATTTTACAATTTGGGCCCAAGTTAGAAGCAGAGCCTAAGGTGTAAATTATCGATAGTCCATATCTCGGAAACTATAAGAGATAATGCAATTTGGCAACCGGCAATGTAATTAGCATGCCGAATATTACTTGGAATGTGAATTGGAACGAAATCGCCAATAGATAAGACCATTTTACAATTTGGGCCCAAGTTAGAAGCAGAGCCTAAGGTGTAAATTATCGATAGTCCATATCTCGGAAACTATAAGAGATAATGCAATTTGGCAACCGGCAATGTAATTAGCATGCCGAATATTACTTGGAATGTGAATTGGAACGAAATCGCCAATAGATAAGACCATTTTACAATTTGGGCCCAAGTTAAAAGCAGAGCCTAAGGTGTAAATGATCGATAGTCCATATCTCGGAAACTATAAGAGATAATGCAATTTGGCAACCGGCAATGTAATTAGCATGCCGAATATTACTTGGAATGTGAATTGGAACGAAATCGCCAATAGATAAGACCATTTTACAATTTGGGCCCAAGTTAGAAGCAGAGCCTAAGGTGTAAATTATCGATAGTCCATATCTCGGAAACTATAAGAGTTAATGCAATTTGGCAACCGGCAATGTAATTAGCATGCCGAATATTACTTGGAATGTGAATTGGAACGAAATCGCCAATAGATAAGACCATTTTACAATTTGGGCCCAAGTTAGAAGCAGAGCCTAAGGTGTAAATTATCGATAGTCCATATCTCGGAAACTATAAGAGATAATGCAATTTGGCAACCGGCAATGTAATTAGCATGCCGAATATTACTTGGAATGTGAATTGGAACGAAATCGCCAATAGATAAGACCATTTTACGATTTGGGCCCCAGTTAGAAGCAGAGCCTAAGGTGTAAATTATCGATAGTCCATATCTCGGAAACTATAAGAGATAATGCAATTTGGCAACCGGCAATGTAATTAGCATGCCGAATATTACTTGGAATGTGAATTGGAACGAAATCGCCAATAGATAAGACCATTTTACAATTTGGGCCCAAGTTAGAAGCAGAGCCTAAGGTGTAAATTATCGATAGTCCATATCTCGGAAACTATAAGAGATAATGCAATTTGGCAACCGGCAATGTAATTAGCATGCCGAATATTACTTGGAATGTGAATTGGAACGAAAACGCCAATAGATAAGACCATTTTACAATTTGGGCCCAAGTTAGAAGCAGAGCCTAAGGTGTAAATTATCGATAGTCCATATCTCGGAAACTATAAGAGATAATGCAATTTGGCAACCGGCAATGTAATTAGCATGCCGAATATTACTTGGAATGTGAATTGGAACGAAATCGCCAATAGAGAAGACCATTTTACAATTTGGGCCCAAGTTAGAAGCAGAGCCTAAGGTGTAAATTATCGATAGTCCATATCTCGGAAACTATAAGAGATAATGCAATTTGGCAACTGGCAATGTAATTAGCATGCCGAATATTACTTGGAATGTGAATTGGAACGAAATCGCCAATAGAGAAGACCATTTTACAATTTGGGCCCAAGTTAGAAGCAGAGCCTATGGTGTAAATTATCGATAGTCCATATCTCGGAAACTATAAGAGATAATGCAATTTGGCAACCGGCAATGTAATTAGCATGCCGAATATTACTTGGAATGTGAATTGGAACGAAATCGCCAATAGATAAGACCATTTTACAATTTGGGCCCAAGTTAGAAGCAGAGCCTAAGGTGTAAATTATTGATAGTCCATATCTCGGAAACTATAAGAGATAATGCAATTTCGCAACCGGCAATGTAATTAACATGCCGAATATTACTTGGAGTGTGAATTGGAACGAAATCGCCAATAGATAAGACCATTTTACAATTTGGGCCCAAGTTAGAAGCAGAGCCTAAGGTGTAAATTATCGATAGTCCATATCTCGGAAACTATAAGAGATAATGCAATTTGGCAACCGGCAATGTAATTAGCATGCCGAATATTACTTGGAATGTGAATTGGAACGAAATCGCCAATAGATAAGACCATTTTACAATTTGGGCCCAAGTTAGAAGCAGAGCCTAAGGTGTAAATTATCGATAGTCCATATCTCGGGAACTATAAGAGATAATGCAATTTGGCTACCGGCAATGTAATTAGCATGCCGAGTATTACTTGGAATGTGAATTGGAACGAAATCGCCAATAGATAAGACCATTTTACAATTTGGGCCCAAGTTAGAAGCAGAGCCTAAGGTGTAAATTATCGATAGTCCATATCTCGGAAACTATAAGAGATAATGCAATTTGGCAACCGGCAATGTAATTAGCATGCCGAATATTACTTGGAATGTGAATTGGAACGAAATCGCCAATAGATAAGACCATTTTACAATTTGGGCCCAAGTTAGAAGCAGAGCCTAAGGTGTAAATTATCGATAGTCCATATCTCTTAAACTATAAGAGATAATGCAATTTGGCAACCGGCAATGTAATTAGCATGCCGAATATTACTTGGAATGTGAATTGGAACGAAATCGCCAATAGATAAGACCATTTTACAATTTGGGCCCAAGTTAGAAGCAGAGTCTAAGGTGTAAATCATCGAGAGTCCATATCTCGGAAACTATAAGAGATAATGCAATTTGGCAACCGGCAATGTAATTAGCATGCCGAATATTACTTGGAATGTGAATTGGAACGAAATCGCCAATAGATAAGACCATTTTACAATTTGGGCCCAAGTTAGAAGCAGAGCCTAAGGTGTAAATTATTGATAGTCCATATCTCGGAAACTATAAGAGATAATGCAATTTCGCAACCGGCAATGTAATTAGCATGCCGAATATTACTTGGAGTGTGAATTGGAACGAAATCGCCAATAGGTAAGACCATTTTACAACTTGGGCCCAAGTTAGAAGCAGAGCCTAAGGTGTAAATTATCGATAGTCCCTATCTCGGAAACTATAAGAGATAATGCAATTTGGCAACCGGCAATGTAATTAGCATGCCGAATGTTACTTGGAATGTGAATTGGAACGAAATCGCCAATAGATAAGACCATTTTACAATTTGGGCCCAAGTTAGAAGCAGAGCCTAAGGTGTAAATTATCGATAGTCCATATCTCGGAAACTATAAGAGATAATGCAATTTGGCAACCGGCAATGTAATTAGCATGCCGAATATTACTTGGAATGTGAATTGGAACGAAATCGCCAATAGATAAGACCATTTTACAATTTGGGCCCAAGTTAGAAGCAGAGTCTAAGGTGTAAATCATCGAGAGTCCATATCTCGGAAACTATAAGAGATAATGCAATTTGGCAACCGGCAATGTAATTAGCATGCCGAATATTACTTGGAATGTGAATTGGAACGAAATCGCCAATAGATAAGACCATTTTACAATTTGGGCCCAAGTTAGAAGCAGAGCCTAAGGTGTAAATTATTGATAGTCCATATCTCGGAAACTATAAGAGATAATGCAATTTCGCAACCGGCAATGTAATTAGCATGCCGAATATTACTTGGAGTGTGAATTGGAACGAAATCGCCAATAGGTAAGACCATTTTACAACTTGGGCCCAAGTTAGAAGCAGAGCCTAAGGTGTAAATTATCGATAGTCCATATCTCGGAAACTATAAGAGATAATGCAATTTCGCAACCGGCAATGTAATTAGCATGCCGAATATCACTTGGAATGTGAATTGGGACGAAATCGCCAATAGATAAGACCATTTTACAATTTGGGCCCAAGTTAGAAGCAGAGCCTAAGGTGTAAATTATCGATAGTCCATATCTCGGAAACTATAAGAGATAATGCAATTTGGCAACCGGCAATGTAATTAGCATGCCGAATATTACTTGGAATGTGAATTGGAACGAAATCGCCAATGGATAAGACCATTTTACAATTTGGGCCCAAGTTAGAAGCAGAGCCTAAGGTGTAAATTATCGATAGTCCATATCTCGGAAACTATAAGAGATAATGCAATTTGGCAACCGGCAATGTAATTAGCATGCCGAATATTACTTGGAATGTGAATTGGAACGAAATCGCCAATAGATAAGACCATTTTACAATTTGGGCCCAAGTTAGAAGCAGAGCCTAAGGTGTAAATTATCGATAGTCCATATCTCGGAAACTATAAGAGATAATGCAATTTGGCAACCGGCAATGTAATTAGCATGCCGAATATTATTTGGAATGTGAGTTGGAACGAAATCGCCAATAGATAAGACCATTTTACAATTTGGGCCCAAGTTATAAGCAGAGCCTATGGTGTAAATTATCGATAGTCCATATCTCGGAAACTATAAGAGATAATGCAATTTGGCAACCGGCAATGTAATTAGCATGCCGAATATTACTTGGAATGTGAATTGGAACGAAATCGCCAATAGATAAGACCATTTTACAATTTGGGCCAAGTTAGAAGCAGAGCCTAAGGTGTAAATTATCGATAGTCCATATCTCGGAAACTATAAGAGTTAATGCAATTTGGCAACCGGCAATGTAATTAGCATGCCGAATATTACTTGGAATGTGAATTGGAACGAAATCGCCAATAGATAAGACCATTTTACGATTTGGGCCCAAGTTAGAAGCAGAGCCTAAGGTGTAAATTATCGATAGTCCATATCTCGGAAACTATAAGAGATAATGCAATTTGGCAACCGGCAATGTAATTAGCATGCCGAATATTACTTGGAATGTGAATTGGAACGTAATCGCCTATAGATAAGACCATTTTACAATTTGGGCCCAAGTTAGAAGCAGAGCCTAAGGTGTAAATTATTGATAGTCCATATCTCGGAAACTATAAGAGATAATGCAATTTCGCAACCGGCAATGTAATTAGCATGCCGAATATCACTTGGAATGTGAATTGGGACGAAATCGCCAATAGATAAGACCATTTTACAATTTGGGCCCAAGTTAGAAGCAGAGCCTAAGGTGTAAATTATCGATAGTCCATATCTCGGAAACTATAAGAGTTAATGCAATTTGGCAACCGGCAATGTAATTAGCATGCCGAATATTACTTGGAATGTGAATTGGAACGAAATCGCCAATAGATAAGACCATTTTACAATTTGGGCCCAAGTTAGAAGCAGAGCCTAAGGTGTAAATAATCGATAGTCCATATCTCGGAAACTATAAGAGATAATGCAATTTGGCAACCGGCAATGTAATTAGCATGCCGAATATTACTTGGAATGTGAATTGGAACGAAATCGCCAATAGATAAGACCATTTTACAATTTGGGCCCAAGTTAGAAGCAGAGCCTAAGGTGTAAATTATCGATAGTCCATATTTCGGAAACTATAAGAGATAATGCAATTTGGCAACCGGCAATGTAATTAGCATGCCGAATATTACTTGGAATGTGAATTGGAACGAAATCGCCAATAGGTAAGACCATTTTACAATTTGGGCCCAAGTTAGAAGCAGAGCCTAAGGTTTAAATTATCGATAGTCCATATCTCGGAAACTATAAGAGATAATTCAATTTGGCAACCGGCAATGTAATTAGCATGCCGAATATTACTTGGAATGTGAATTGGAACGAAATCGCCAATAGATAAGACCATTTTACAATTTGGGCCCAAGTTAAAAGCAGAGACTAAGGTGTAAATTATCGATAGTCCATATCTCGGAAACTATAAGAGATAATGCAATTTGGCAACCGGCAATGTAATTAGCATGCCGAATATTACTTGGAATGTGAATTGGAACGAAATCGCCAATAGATAAGACCATTTTACAATTTGGGCCCAAGTTAGAAGCAGAGCCTAAGGTGTAAATTATCGATAGTCCATATCTCGGAAACTATAAGAGATAATGCAATTTGGCAACCGGCAATGTAATTAGCATGCCGAATATTACTTGGAATGTGAATTGGAACGAAATCGCCAATAGATAAGACCATTTTACAATTTGGGCCCAAATTAGAAGCAGAGCCTAAGGTGTAAATTATCGATAGTCCATATCTCGGAAACTATAAGAGATAATGCAATTTGGCAACCGGCAATGTAATTAGCATGCCGAATATTACTTGGAATGTGAGTTGGAACGAAATCGCCAATAGATAAGACCATTTTACAATTTGGGCCCAAGTTATAAGCAGAGCCTATGGTGTAAATGATCGATAGTCCATATCTCGGAAACTATAAGAGATAATGCAATTTGACAACCGGCAATGTAATTAGCATGCCGAATATTACTTGGAATGTGAATTGGAACGAAATCGCCAATAGATAAGACCATTTTACAATTTGGGCCCAAGTTAGAAGCAGAGCCTAAGGTGTAAATTATCGATAGTCCATATCTCGGAAACTATAAGAGTTAATGCAATTTGGCAACCGGCAATGTAATTAGCATGCCGAATATTACTTGGAATGTGAATTGGAACGAAATCGCCAATAGATAAGACCATTTTACAATTTGGGCCCAAGTTAGAAGCAGAGCCTAAGGTGTAAATTATCGATAGTCCATATCTCGGAAACTATAAGAGATAATGCAATTTGGCAAGCGGCAATGTAATTAGCATGCCGAATATTACTTGGAATGTGAATTGGAACGAAATCGCCAATAGATAAGACCATTTTACGATTTAGGCCCCAGTTAGAAGCAGAGCCTAAGGTGTAAATTATCGATAGTCCATATCTCGGAAACTATAAGAGATAATGCAATTTGGCAACCGGCAATGTAATTAGCATGCCGAATATTACTTGGAATGCGAATTGGAACGAAATCGCCAATAGATAAGACCATTTTACAATTTGGGCCCAAGTTAGAAGCAGAGCCTAAGGTGTAAATTATCGATAGTCCATATCTCGGAAACTATAAGAGATAATGCAATTTGGCAACCGGCAATGTAATTAGCATGCCGAATATTACTTGGAATGTGAATTGGAACGAAAACGCCAATAGATAAGACCATTTTACAATTTGGGCCCAAGTTAGAAGCAGAGCCTAAGGTGTAAATTATCGATAGTCCATATCTCGGAAACTATAAGAGATAATGCAATTTGGCAACCGGCAATGTAATTAGCATGGCGAATATAACTTGGAATGTGAATTGGAACGAAATCGCCAATAGAGAAGACCATTTTACAATTTGGGCCCAAGTTAGAAGCAGAGCCTAAGGTGTAAATTATCGATAGTCCATATCTCGGAAACTATAAGAGATAATGCAATTTGGCAACTGGCAATGTAATTAGCATGCCGAATATTACTTGGAATGTGAATTGGAACGAAAACGCCAATAGATAAGACCATTTTACAATTTGGGCCCAAGTTAGAAGCAGAGCCTAAGGTGTAAATTATCGATAGTCCATATCTCGGAAACTATAAGAGATAATGCAATTTGGCAACCGGCAATGTAATTAGCATGCCGAATATTACTTGGAATGTGAATTGGAACGAAATCGCCAATAGATAAGACCATTTTACAATTTGGGCCCAAGTTAGAAGCAGAGCCTAAGGTGTAAATTATTGATAGTCCATATCTCGGAAACTATAAGAGATAATGCAATTTCGCAACCGGCAATGTAATTAGCATGCCGAATATTACTTGGAGTGTGAATTGGAACGAAATCGCCAATAGGTAAGACCATTTTACAACTTGGGCCCAAGTTAGAAGCAGAGCCTAAGGTGTAAATTATCGATAGTCCATATCTCGGAAACTATAAGAGATAATGCAATTTCGCAACCGGCAATGTAATTAGCATGCCGAATATCACTTGGAATGTGAATTGGGACGAAATCGCCAATAGATAAGACCATTTTACAATTTGGGCCCAAGTTAGAAGCAGAGCCTAAGGTGTAAATTATCGATAGTCCATATCTCGGAAACTATAAGAGATAATGCAATTTGGCAACCGGCAATGTAATTAGCATGCCGAATATTACTTGGAATGTGAATTGGAACGAAATCGCCAATGGATAAGACCATTTTACAATTTGGGCCCAAGTTAGAAGCAGAGCCTAAGGTGTAAATTATCGATAGTCCATATCTCGGAAACTATAAGAGATAATGCAATTTGGCAACCGGCAATGTAATTAGCATGCCGAATATTACTTGGAATGTGAATTGGAACGAAATCGCCAATAGATAAGACCATTTTACAATTTGGGCCCAAGTTAGAAGCAGAGCCTAAGGTGTAAATTATCGATAGTCCATATCTCGGAAACTATAAGAGATAATGCAATTTGGCAACCGGCAATGTAATTAGCATGCCGAATATTATTTGGAATGTGAGTTGGAACGAAATCGCCAATAGATAAGACCATTTTACAATTTGGGCCCAAGTTATAAGCAGAGCCTATGGTGTAAATTATCGATAGTCCATATCTCGGAAACTATAAGAGATAATGCAATTTGGCAACCGGCAATGTAATTAGCATGCCGAATATTACTTGGAATGTGAATTGGAACGAAATCGCCAATAGATAAGACCATTTTACAATTTGGGCCAAGTTAGAAGCAGAGCCTAAGGTGTAAATTATCGATAGTCCATATCTCGGAAACTATAAGAGTTAATGCAATTTGGCAACCGGCAATGTAATTAGCATGCCGAATATTACTTGGAATGTGAATTGGAACGAAATCGCCAATAGATAAGACCATTTTACGATTTGGGCCCAAGTTAGAAGCAGAGCCTAAGGTGTAAATTATCGATAGTCCATATCTCGGAAACTATAAGAGATAATGCAATTTGGCAACCGGCAATGTAATTAGCATGGCGAATATAACTTGGAATGTGAATTGGAACGAAATCGCCAATAGAGAAGACCATTTTACAATTTGGGCCCAAGTTAGAAGCAGAGCCTAAGGTGTAAATTATCGATAGTCCATATCTCGGAAACTATAAGAGATAATGCAATTTGGCAACTGGCAATGTAATTAGCATGCCGAATATTACTTGGAATGTGAATTGGAACGAAAACGCCAATAGATAAGACCATTTTACAATTTGGGCCCAAGTTAGAAGCAGAGCCTAAGGTGTAAATTATCGATAGTCCATATCTCGGAAACTATAAGAGATAATGCAATTTGGCAACCGGCAATGTAATTAGCATGCCGAATATTACTTGGAATGTGAATTGGAACGAAATCGCCAATAGATAAGACCATTTTACAATTTGGGCCCAAGTTAGAAGCAGAGCCTAAGGTGTAAATTATTGATAGTCCATATCTCGGAAACTATAAGAGATAATGCAATTTCGCAACCGGCAATGTAATTAGCATGCCGAATATTACTTGGAGTGTGAATTGGAACGAAATCGCCAATAGGTAAGACCATTTTACAACTTGGGCCCAAGTTAGAAGCAGAGCCTAAGGTGTAAATTATCGATAGTCCATATCTCGGAAACTATAAGAGATAATGCAATTTGGCAACCGGCAATGTAATTAGCATGCCGAATATCACTTGGAATGTGAATTGGGACGAAATCGCCAATAGATAAGACCATTTTACAATTTGGGCCCAAGTTAGAAGCAGAGCCTAAGGTGTAAATTATCGATAGTCCATATCTCGGAAACTATAAGAGATAATGCAATTTGGCAACCGGCAATGTAATTAGCATGGCGAATATAACTTGGAATGTGAATTGGAACGAAATCGCCAATAGAGAAGACCATTTTACAATTTGGGCCCAAGTTAGAAGCAGAGCCTAAGGTGTAAATTATCGATAGTCCATATCTCGGAAACTATAAGAGATAATGCAATTTGGCAACTGGCAATGTAATTAGCATGCCGAATATTACTTGGAATGTGAATTGGAACGAAAACGCCAATAGATAAGACCATTTTACAATTTGGGCCCAAGTTAGAAGCAGAGCCTAAGGTGTAAATTATCGATAGTCCATATCTCGGAAACTATAAGAGATAATGCAATTTGGCAACCGGCAATGTAATTAGCATGCCGAATATTACTTGGAATGTGAATTGGAACGAAATCGCCAATAGATAAGACCATTTTACAATTTGGGCCCAAGTTAGAAGCAGAGCCTAAGGTGTAAATTATTGATAGTCCATATCTCGGAAACTATAAGAGATAATGCAATTTCGCAACCGGCAATGTAATTAGCATGCCGAATATTACTTGGAGTGTGAATTGGAACGAAATCGCCAATAGGTAAGACCATTTTACAACTTGGGCCCAAGTTAGAAGCAGAGCCTAAGGTGTAAATTATCGATAGTCCATATCTCGGAAACTATAAGAGATAATGCAATTTCGCAACCGGCAATGTAATTAGCATGCCGAATATCACTTGGAATGTGAATTGGGACGAAATCGCCAATAGATAAGACCATTTTACAATTTGGGCCCAAGTTAGAAGCAGAGCCTAAGGTGTAAATTATCGATAGTCCATATCTCGGAAACTATAAGAGATAATGCAATTTGGCAACTGGCAATGTAATTAGCATGCCGAATATTACTTGGAATGTGAATTGGAACGAAAACGCCAATAGATAAGACCATTTTACAATTTGGGCCCAAGTTAGAAGCAGAGCCTAAGGTGTAAATTATCGATAGTCCATATCTCGGAAACTATAAGAGATAATGCAATTTGGCAACCGGCAATGTAATTAGCATGCCGAATATTACTTGGAATGTGAATTGGAACGAAAACGCCAATAGATAAGACCATTTTACAATTTGGGCCCAAGTTAGAAGCAGAGCCTAAGGTGTAAATTATCGATAGTCCATATCTCGGAAACTATAAGAGATAATGCAATTTGGCAACCGGCAATGTAATTAGCATGCCGAATATTACTTGGAATGTGAATTGGAACGAAATCGCCAATAGATAAGACCATTTTACAATTTGGGCCCAAGTTAGAAGCAGAGCCTAAGGTGTAAATTATTGATAGTCCATATCTCGGAAACTATAAGAGATAATGCAATTTCGCAACCGGCAATGTAATTAGCATGCCGAATATTACTTGGAGTGTGAATTGGAACGAAATCGCCAATAGGTAAGACCATTTTACAACTTGGGCCCAAGTTAGAAGCAGAGCCTAAGGTGTAAATTATCGATAGTCCATATCTCGGAAACTATAAGAGATAATGCAATTTCGCAACCGGCAATGTAATTAGCATGCCGAATATCACTTGGAATGTGAATTGGGACGAAATCGCCAATAGATAAGACCATTTTACAATTTGGGCCCAAGTTAGAAGCAGAGCCTAAGGTGTAAATTATCGATAGTCCATATCTCGGAAACTATAAGAGATAATGCAATTTGGCAACCGGCAATGTAATTAGCATGCCGAATATTACTTGGAATGTGAATTGGAACGAAATCGCCAATGGATAAGACCATTTTACAATTTGGGCCCAAGTTAGAAGCAGAGCCTAAGGTGTAAATTATCGATAGTCCATATCTCGGAAACTATAAGAGATAATGCAATTTGGCAACCGGCAATGTAATTAGCATGCCGAATATTACTTGGAATGTGAATTGGAACGAAATCGCCAATAGATAAGACCATTTTACAATTTGGGCCCAAGTTAGAAGCAGAGCCTAAGGTGTAAATTATTGATAGTCCATATCTCGGAAACTATAAGAGATAATGCAATTTCGCAACCGGCAATGTAATTAACATGCCGAATATTACTTGGAGTGTGAATTGGAACGAAATCGCCAATAGATAAGACCATTTTACAATTTGGGCCCAAGTTAGAAGCAGAGCCTAAGGTGTAAATTATCGATAGTCCATATCTCGGAAACTATAAGAGATAATGCAATTTGGCAACCGGCAATGTAATTAGCATGCCGAATATTACTTGGAATGTGAATTGGAACGAAATCGCCAATAGATAAGACCATTTTACAATTTGGGCCCAAGTTAGAAGCAGAGCCTAAGGTGTAAATTATCGATAGTCCATATCTCGGGAACTATAAGAGATAATGCAATTTGGCTACCGGCAATGTAATTAGCATGCCGAGTATTACTTGGAATGTGAATTGGAACGAAATCGCCAATAGATAAGACCATTTTACAATTTGGGCCCAAGTTAGAAGCAGAGCCTAAGGTGTAAATTATCGATAGTCCATATCTCGGAAACTATAAGAGATAATGCAATTTGGCAACCGGCAATGTAATTAGCATGCCGAATATTACTTGGAATGTGAATTGGAACGAAATCGCCAATAGATAAGACCATTTTACAATTTGGGCCCAAGTTAGAAGCAGAGCCTAAGGTGTAAATTATCGATAGTCCATATCTCTTAAACTATAAGAGATAATGCAATTTGGCAACCGGCAATGTAATTAGCATGCCGAATATTACTTGGAATGTGAATTGGAACGAAATCGCCAATAGATAAGACCATTTTACAATTTGGGCCCAAGTTAGAAGCAGAGTCTAAGGTGTAAATCATCGAGAGTCCATATCTCGGAAACTATAAGAGATAATGCAATTTGGCAACCGGCAATGTAATTAGCATGCCGAATATTACTTGGAATGTGAATTGGAACGAAATCGCCAATAGATAAGACCATTTTACAATTTGGGCCCAAGTTAGAAGCAGAGCCTAAGGTGTAAATTATTGATAGTCCATATCTCGGAAACTATAAGAGATAATGCAATTTCGCAACCGGCAATGTAATTAGCATGCCGAATATTACTTGGAGTGTGAATTGGAACGAAATCGCCAATAGGTAAGACCATTTTACAACTTGGGCCCAAGTTAGAAGCAGAGCCTAAGGTGTAAATTATCGATAGTCCATATCTCGGAAACTATAAGAGATAATGCAATTTGGCAACCGGCAATGTAATTAGCATGCCGAATGTTACTTGGAATGTGAATTGGAACGAAATCGCCAATAGATAAGGCCATTTTACAATTTGGGCCCAAGTTAGAAGCAGGGCCTAAGGTGTAAATTATCAATAGTCCATATCTCGGAAACTATAAGAGATAATGCAATTTGGCAACCGGCAATGTAATTAGCATGCCGAATATTACTTGGAATGTGAATTGGAACGAAATCGCCAATAGATAAGACCATTTTACAATTTGGGCCCAAGTTAGAAGCAGAGCCTAAGGTGTAAATTATTGATAGTCCATATCTCGGAAACTATAAGAGATAATGCAATTTGGCAATCGGCAATGTAATTAGCATGCCGAATATTACTTGGATTGTGAATTGGAACGAAATCGCCAATAGATAAGACCATTTTACAATTTGGGCCCAAGTTAGAAGCAGAGCCTAAGGTGTAAATTATCGATAGTCCATATCTCGGAAACTATAAGAGATAATGCAATTTGGCAACCGGCAATGTAATTAGCATGCCGAATATTACTTGGAATGTGAATTGGAACGAAATCGCCAATAGATAAGACCATTTTACAATTTGGGCCCAAGTTAGAAGCAGAGCCTAAGGTGTAAATTATCGATAGTCCATATCTCGGAAACTATAAGAGATAATGCAATTTGGCAACCGGCAATGTAATTAGCATGCCGAATATTACTTGGAATGTGAGTTGGAACGAAATCGCCAATAGATAAGACCATTTTACAATTTGGGCCCAAGTTATAAGCAGAGCCTATGGTGTAAATGATCGATAGTCCATATCTCGGAAACTATAAGAGATAATGCAATTTGACAACCGGCAATGTAATTAGCATGCCGAATATTACTTGGAATGTGAATTGGAACGAAATCGCCAATAGATAAGACCATTTTACAATTTGGGCCCAAGTTAGAAGCAGAGCCTAAGGTGTAAATTATCGATAGTCCATATCTCGGAAACTATAAGAGTTAATGCAATTTGGCAACCGGCAATGTAATTAGCATGCCGAATATTACTTGGAATGTGAATTGGAACGAAATCGCCAATAGATAAGACCATTTTACAATTTGGGCCCAAGTTAGAAGCAGAGCCTAAGGTGTAAATTATCGATAGTCCATATCTCGGAAACTATAAGAGATAATGCAATTTGGCAAGCGGCAATGTAATTAGCATGCCGAATATTACTTGGAATGTGAATTGGAACGAAATCGCCAATAGATAAGGCCATTTTACGATTTAGGCCCCAGTTAGAAGCAGAGCCTAAGGTGTAAATTATCGATAGTCCATATCTCGGAAACTATAAGAGATAATGCAATTTGGCAACCGGCAATGTAATTAGCATGCCGAATATTACTTGGAATGCGAATTGGAACGAAATCGCCAATAGATAAGACCATTTTACAATTTGGGCCCAAGTTAGAAGCAGAGCCTAAGGTGTAAATTATCGATAGTCCATATCTCGGAAACTATAAGAGATAATGCAATTTGGCAACCGGCAATGTAATTAGCATGCCGAATATTACTTGGAATGTGAATTGGAACGAAAACGCCAATAGATAAGACCATTTTACAATTTGGGCCCAAGTTAGAAGCAGAGCCTAAGGTGTAAATTATCGATAGTCCATATCTCGGAAACTATAAGAGATAATGCAATTTGGCAACCGGCAATGTAATTAGCATGCCGAATATAACTTGGAATGTGAATTGGAACGAAATCGCCAATAGAGAAGACCATTTTACAATTTGGGCCCAAGTTAGAAGCAGAGCCTAAGGTGTAAATTATCGATAGTCCATATCTCGGAAACTATAAGAGATAATGCAATTTGGCAACTGGCAATGTAATTAGCATGCCGAATATTACTTGGAATGTGAATTGGAACGAAAACGCCAATAGATAAGACCATTTTACAATTTGGGCCCAAGTTAGAAGCAGAGCCTAAGGTGTAAATTATCGATAGTCCATATCTCGGAAACTATAAGAGATAATGCAATTTGGCAACCGGCAATGTAATTAGCATGCCGAATATTACTTGGAATGTGAATTGGAACGAAATCGCCAATAGATAAGACCATTTTACAATTTGGGCCCAAGTTAGAAGCAGAGCCTAAGGTGTAAATTATCGATAGTCCATATCTCGGAAACTATAAGAGATAATGCAATTTGGCAACCGGCAATGTAATTAGCATGCCGAATATTACTTGGAATGTGAATTGGAACGAAATCGCCAATAGATAAGACCATTTTACAATTTGGGCCCAAGTTAAAAGCAGAGCCTAAGGTGTAAATGATCGATAGTCCATATCTCGGAAACTATAAGAGATAATGCAATTTGGCAACCGGCAATGTAATTAGCATGCCGAATATTACTTGGAATGTGAATTGGAACGAAATCGCCAATAGATAAGACCATTTTACAATTTGGGCCCAAGTTAGAAGCAGAGCCTAAGGTGTAAATTATCGATAGTCCATATCTCGGAAACTATAAGAGTTAATGCAATTTGGCAACCGGCAATGTAATTAGCATGCCGAATATTACTTGGAATGTGAATTGGAACGAAATCGCCAATAGATAAGACCATTTTACAATTTGGGCCCAAGTTAGAAGCAGAGCCTAAGGTGTAAATTATCGATAGTCCATATCTCGGAAACTATAAGAGATAATGCAATTTGGCAACCGGCAATGTAATTAGCATGCCGAATATTACTTGGAATGTGAATTGGAACGAAATCGCCAATAGATAAGACCATTTTACGATTTGGGCCCCAGTTAGAAGCAGAGCCTAAGGTGTAAATTATCGATAGTCCATATCTCGGAAACTATAAGAGATAATGCAATTTGGCAACCGGCAATGTAATTAGCATGCCGAATATTACTTGGAATGTGAATTGGAACGAAATCGCCAATAGATAAGACCATTTTACAATTTGGGCCCAAGTTAGAAGCAGAGCCTAAGGTGTAAATTATCGATAGTCCATATCTCGGAAACTATAAGAGATAATGCAATTTGGCAACCGGCAATGTAATTAGCATGCCGAATATTACTTGGAATGTGAATTGGAACGAAAACGCCAATAGATAAGACCATTTTACAATTTGGGCCCAAGTTAGAAGCAGAGCCTAAGGTGTAAATTATCGATAGTCCATATCTCGGAAACTATAAGAGATAATGCAATTTGGCAACCGGCAATGTAATTAGCATGCCGAATATTACTTGGAATGTGAATTGGAACGAAATCGCCAATAGAGAAGACCATTTTACAATTTGGGCCCAAGTTAGAAGCAGAGCCTAAGGTGTAAATTATCGATAGTCCATATCTCGGAAACTATAAGAGATAATGCAATTTGGCAACTGGCAATGTAATTAGCATGCCGAATATTACTTGGAATGTGAATTGGAACGAAATCGCCAATAGAGAAGACCATTTTACAATTTGGGCCCAAGTTAGAAGCAGAGCCTATGGTGTAAATTATCGATAGTCCATATCTCGGAAACTATAAGAGATAATGCAATTTGGCAACCGGCAATGTAATTAGCATGCCGAATATTACTTGGAATGTGAATTGGAACGAAATCGCCAATAGATAAGACCATTTTACAATTTGGGCCCAAGTTAGAAGCAGAGCCTAAGGTGTAAATTATTGATAGTCCATATCTCGGAAACTATAAGAGATAATGCAATTTCGCAACCGGCAATGTAATTAACATGCCGAATATTACTTGGAGTGTGAATTGGAACGAAATCGCCAATAGATAAGACCATTTTACAATTTGGGCCCAAGTTAGAAGCAGAGCCTAAGGTGTAAATTATCGATAGTCCATATCTCGGAAACTATAAGAGATAATGCAATTTGGCAACCGGCAATGTAATTAGCATGCCGAATATTACTTGGAATGTGAATTGGAACGAAATCGCCAATAGATAAGACCATTTTACAATTTGGGCCCAAGTTAGAAGCAGAGCCTAAGGTGTAAATTATCGATAGTCCATATCTCGGGAACTATAAGAGATAATGCAATTTGGCTACCGGCAATGTAATTAGCATGCCGAGTATTACTTGGAATGTGAATTGGAACGAAATCGCCAATAGATAAGACCATTTTACAATTTGGGCCCAAGTTAGAAGCAGAGCCTAAGGTGTAAATTATCGATAGTCCATATCTCGGAAACTATAAGAGATAATGCAATTTGGCAACCGGCAATGTAATTAGCATGCCGAATATTACTTGGAATGTGAATTGGAACGAAATCGCCAATAGATAAGACCATTTTACAATTTGGGCCCAAGTTAGAAGCAGAGCCTAAGGTGTAAATTATCGATAGTCCATATCTCTTAAACTATAAGAGATAATGCAATTTGGCAACCGGCAATGTAATTAGCATGCCGAATATTACTTGGAATGTGAATTGGAACGAAATCGCCAATAGATAAGACCATTTTACAATTTGGGCCCAAGTTAGAAGCAGAGTCTAAGGTGTAAATCATCGAGAGTCCATATCTCGGAAACTATAAGAGATAATGCAATTTGGCAACCGGCAATGTAATTAGCATGCCGAATATTACTTGGAATGTGAATTGGAACGAAATCGCCAATAGATAAGACCATTTTACAATTTGGGCCCAAGTTAGAAGCAGAGCCTAAGGTGTAAATTATTGATAGTCCATATCTCGGAAACTATAAGAGATAATGCAATTTCGCAACCGGCAATGTAATTAGCATGCCGAATATTACTTGGAGTGTGAATTGGAACGAAATCGCCAATAGGTAAGACCATTTTACAACTTGGGCCCAAGTTAGAAGCAGAGCCTAAGGTGTAAATTATCGATAGTCCATATCTCGGAAACTATAAGAGATAATGCAATTTGGCAACCGGCAATGTAATTAGCATGCCGAATGTTACTTGGAATGTGAATTGGAACGAAATCGCCAATAGATAAGGCCATTTTACAATTTGGGCCCAAGTTAGAAGCAGGGCCTAAGGTGTAAATTATCAATAGTCCATATCTCGGAAACTATAAGAGATAATGCAATTTGGCAACCGGCAATGTAATTAGCATGCCGAATATTACTTGGAATGTGAATTGGAACGAAATCGCCAATAGATAAGACCATTTTACAATTTGGGCCCAAGTTAGAAGCAGAGCCTAAGGTGTAAATTATTGATAGTCCATATCTCGGAAACTATAAGAGATAATGCAATTTGGCAATCGGCAATGTAATTAGCATGCCGAATATTACTTGGATTGTGAATTGGAACGAAATCGCCAATAGATAAGACCATTTTACAATTTGGGCCCAAGTTAGAAGCAGAGCCTAAGGTGTAAATTATCGATAGTCCATATGTCGGAAACTATAAGAGATAATGCAATTTGGCAACCGGCAATGTAATTAGCATGCCGAATATTACTTGGAATGTGAATTGGAACGAAATCGCCAATAGATAAGACCATTTTACAATTTGGGCCCAAGTTAGAAGCAGAGCCTAAGGTGTAAATTATCGATAGTCCATATCTCGGAAACTATAAGAGATAATGCAATTTGGCAACCGGCAATGTAATTAGCATGCCGAATATTACTTGGAATGTGAATTGGAACGAAATCGCCAATAGATAAGACTATTTTACAATTTGGGCCCAAGATAGAAGCAGAGCCTAAGGTATAAATTATTGATAGTCCATATCTCGGAAACTATAAGAGATAATGCAATTTCGCAACCGGCAATGTAATTAGCGTGCCGAATATCACTTGGAATGTGAATTGGGACGAAATCGCCAATAGATAAGACCATTTTACAATTTGGGCCCAAGTTAGAAGCAGAGCCTAAGGTGTAAATTATCGATAGTCCATATCTCGGAAACTATAAGAGATAATGCAATTTGGCAACCGGCAATGTAATTAGCATGCCGAATATTACTTGGAATGTGGATTGGAATGAAATCGCCAATAGATAAGACCATTTTACAATTTGGGCCCAAGTTAGAAGCAGAGCCTAAGGTGTAAATTATCGATAGTCCATATCTCGGAAACTATAAGAGATAATGCAATTTGGCAACCGGCAATGCAATTAGCATGCCGAATATTACTTGGAATGTGAATTGGAACGAAATCGCCAATAGATAAGACCATTTTACAATTTGGGCCCAAGTTAGAAGCAGAGCCTAAGGTGTAAATTATCGATAGTCCATATCTCGGAAACTATAAGAGATAATGCAATTTGGCAACCGGCAATGTAATTAGCATGCCGAATATTATTTGGAATGTGAGTTGGAACGAAATCGCCAATAGATAAGACCATTTTACAATTTGGGCCCAAGTTATAAGCAGAGCCTATGGTGTAAATTATCGATAGTCCATATCTCGGAAACTATAAGAGATAATGCAATTTGGCAACCGGCAATGTAATTAGCATGCCGAATATTACTTGGAATGTGAATTGGAACGAAATCGCCAATAGATAAGACCATTTTACAATTTGGGCCCAAGTTAGAAGCAGAGCCTAAGGTGTAAATTATCGATAGTCCATATCTCGGAAACTATAAGAGTTAATGCAATTTGGCAACCGGCAATGTAATTAGCATGCCGAATATTACTTGGAATGTGAATTGGAACGAAATCGCCAATAGATAAGACCATTTTACAATTTGGGCCCAAGTTAGAAGCAGAGCCTAAGGTGTAAATTATCGATAGTCCATATCTCGGAAACTATAAGAGATAATGCAATTTGGCAACCGGCAATGTAATTAGCATGCCAAATATTACTTGGAATGTGAATTGGAACGAAATCGCCAATAGATAAGACCATTTTACGATTTGGGCCCAAGTTAGAAGCAGAGCCTAAGGTGTAAATTATCGATAGCCCATATCTCGGAAACTATAAGAGATAATGCAATTTGGCAACCGGCAATGTAATTAGCATGCCGAATATTACTTGGAATGTGAATTGGAACGTAATCGCCTATAGATAAGACCATTTTACAATTTGGGCCCAAGTTAGAAGCAGAGCCTAAGGTGTAAATTATTGATAGTCCATATCTCGGAAACTATAAGAGATAATGCAATTTCGCAACCGGCAATGTAATTAGCATGCCGAATATCACTTGGAATGTGAATTGGGACGAAATCGCCAATAGATAAGACCATTTTACAATTTGGGCCCAAGTTAGAAGCAGAGCCTAAGGTGTAAATTATCGATAGTCCATATCTCGGAAACTATAAGAGTTAATGCAATTTGGCAACCGGCAATGTAATTAGCATGCCGAATATTACTTGGAATGTGAATTGGAACGAAATCGCCAATAGATAAGACCATTTTACAATTTGGGCCCAAGTTAGAAGCAGAGCCTAAGGTGTAAATAATCGATAGTCCATATCTCGGAAACTATAAGAGATAATGCAATTTGGAAACCGGCAATGTAATTAGCATGCCGAATATTACTTGGAATGTGAATTGGAACGAAATCGCCAATAGATAAGACCATTTTACAATTTGGGCCCAAGTTAGAAGCAGAGCCTAAGGTGTAAATTATCGATAGTCCATATCTCGGAAACTATAAGAGATAATGCAATTTGGCAACCGGCAATGTAATTAGCATGCCGAATATTACTTGGAATGTGAATTGGAACGAAATCGCCAATAGGTAAGGCCATTTTACAATTTGGGCCCAAGTTAGAAGCAGAGCCTAAGGTTTAAATTATCGATAGTCCATATCTCGGAAACTATAAGAGATAATTCAATTTGGCAACCGGCAATGTAATTAGCATGCCGAATATTACTTGGAATGTGAATTGGAACGAAATCGCCAATAGATAAGACCATTTTACAATTTGGGCCCAAGTTAAAAGCAGAGACTAAGGTGTAAATTATCGATAGTCCATATCTCGGAAACTATAAGAGATAATGCAATTTGGCAACCGGCAATGTAATTAGCATGCCGAATATTACTTGGAATGTGAATTGGAACGAAATCGCCAATAGATAAGACCATTTTACAATTTGGGCCCAAGTTAGAAGCAGAGCCTAAGGTGTAAATTATCGATAGTCCATATCTCGGAAACTATAAGAGATAATGCAATTTGGCAACCGGCAATGTAATTAGCATGCCGAATATTACTTGGAATGTGAATTGGAACGAAATCGCCAATATATAAGACCATTTTACAATTTGGGCCCAAGTTAGAAGCAGAGCCTATGGTGTAAATTATCGATAGTCCATATCTCGGAAACTATAAGAGATAATGCAATTTGGCAACCGGCAATGTAATTAGCATGCCGAATATTACTTGGAATGTGAATTGGAACGAAATCGCCAATAGATAAGACCATTTTACAATTTGGGCCCAAGTTAGAAGCAGAGCCTAAGGTGTAAATTATCGATAGTCCATATCTCGGAAACTATAAGAGATAATGCAATTTGGCAACCGGCAATGTAATTAGCATGCCGAATATTACTTGGAATGTGAATTGGAACGAAATCGCCAATAGATAAGACCATTTTACAATTTGGGCCCAAGTTAGAAGCAGAGCCTAAGGTGTAAATTATCGATAGTCCATATCTCGGAAACTATAAGAGATAATGCAATTTGGCAACCGGCAATGTAATTAGCATGCCGAATATTACTTGGAATGTGAGTTGGAACTAAATCGCCAATAGATAAGACCATTTTACAATTTGGGCCCAAGTTATAAGCAGAGCCTATGGTGTAAATGATCGATAGTCCATATCTCGGAAACTATAAGAGATAATGCAATTTGGCAACCGGCAATGTAATTAGCATGCCGAATATTACTTGGAATGTGAATTGGAACGAAATCGCCAATAGATAAGACCATTTTACAATTTGGGCCCAAGTTAGAAGCAGAGCCTAAGGTGTAAATTATCGATAGTCCATATCTCGGAAACTATAAGAGTTAATGCAATTTGGCAACCGGCAATGTAATTAGCATGCCGAATATTACTTGGAATGTGAATTGGAACGAAATCGCCAATAGATAAGACCATTTTACAATTTGGGCCCAAGTTAGAAGCAGAGCCTAAGGTGTAAATTATCGATAGTCCATATCTCGGAAACTATAAGAGTTAATGCAATTTGGCAACCGGCAATGTAATTAGCATGCCGAATATTACTTGGAATGTGAATTGGAACGAAATCGCCAATAGATAAGACCATTTTACAATTTGGGCCCAAGTTAGAAGCAGAGCCTAAGGTGTAAATTATCGATAGTCCATATCTCGGAAACTATAAGAGATAATGCAATTTGGCAACCGGCAATGTAATTAGCATGCCAAATATTACTTGGAATGTGAATTGGAACGAAATCGCCAATAGATAAGACCATTTTACGATTTGGGCCCAAGTTAGAAGCAGAGCCTAAGGTGTAAATTATCGATAGCCCATATCTCGGAAACTATAAGAGATAATGCAATTTGGCAACCGGCAATGTAATTAGCATGCCGAATATTACTTGGAATGTGAATTGGAACGTAATCGCCTATAGATAAGACCATTTTACAATTTGGGCCCAAGTTAGAAGCAGAGCCTAAGGTGTAAATTATTGATAGTCCATATCTCGGAAACTATAAGAGATAATGCAATTTCGCAACCGGCAATGTAATTAGCATGCCGAATATCACTTGGAATGTGAATTGGGACGAAATCGCCAATAGATAAGACCATTTTACAATTTGGGCCCAAGTTAGAAGCAGAGCCTAAGGTGTAAATTATCGATAGTCCATATCTCGGAAACTATAAGAGTTAATGCAATTTGGCAACCGGCAATGTAATTAGCATGCCGAATATTACTTGGAATGTGAATTGGAACGAAATCGCCAATAGATAAGACCATTTTACAATTTGGGCCCAAGTTAGAAGCAGAGCCTAAGGTGTAAATAATCGATAGTCCATATCTCGGAAACTATAAGAGATAATGCAATTTGGAAACCGGCAATGTAATTAGCATGCCGAATATTACTTGGAATGTGAATTGGAACGAAATCGCCAATAGATAAGACCATTTTACAATTTGGGCCCAAGTTAGAAGCAGAGCCTAAGGTGTAAATTATCGATAGTCCATATCTCGGAAACTATAAGAGATAATGCAATTTGGCAACCGGCAATGTAATTAGCATGCCGAATATTACTTGGAATGTGAATTGGAACGAAATCGCCAATAGGTAAGGCCATTTTACAATTTGGGCCCAAGTTAGAAGCAGAGCCTAAGGTTTAAATTATCGATAGTCCATATCTCGGAAACTATAAGAGATAATTCAATTTGGCAACCGGCAATGTAATTAGCATGCCGAATATTACTTGGAATGTGAATTGGAACGAAATCGCCAATAGATAAGACCATTTTACAATTTGGGCCCAAGTTAAAAGCAGAGACTAAGGTGTAAATTATCGATAGTCCATATCTCGGAAACTATAAGAGATAATGCAATTTGGCAACCGGCAATGTAATTAGCATGCCGAATATTACTTGGAATGTGAATTGGAACGAAATCGCCAATAGATAAGACCATTTTACAATTTGGGCCCAAGTTAGAAGCAGAGCCTAAGGTGTAAATTATCGATAGTCCATATCTCGGAAACTATAAGAGATAATGCAATTTGGCAACCGGCAATGTAATTAGCATGCCGAATATTACTTGGAATGTGAATTGGAACGAAATCGCCAATATATAAGACCATTTTACAATTTGGGCCCAAGTTAGAAGCAGAGCCTATGGTGTAAATTATCGATAGTCCATATCTCGGAAACTATAAGAGATAATGCAATTTGGCAACCGGCAATGTAATTAGCATGCCGAATATTACTTGGAATGTGAATTGGAACGAAATCGCCAATAGATAAGACCATTTTACAATTTGGGCCCAAGTTAGAAGCAGAGCCTAAGGTGTAAATTATCGATAGTCCATATCTCGGAAACTATAAGAGATAATGCAATTTGGCAACCGGCAATGTAATTAGCATGCCGAATATTACTTGGAATGTGAATTGGAACGAAATCGCCAATAGATAAGACCATTTTACAATTTGGGCCCAAGTTAGAAGCAGAGCCTAAGGTGTAAATTATCGATAGTCCATATCTCGGAAACTATAAGAGATAATGCAATTTGGCAACCGGCAATGTAATTAGCATGCCGAATATTACTTGGAATGTGAGTTGGAACTAAATCGCCAATAGATAAGACCATTTTACAATTTGGGCCCAAGTTATAAGCAGAGCCTATGGTGTAAATGATCGATAGTCCATATCTCGGAAACTATAAGAGATAATGCAATTTGGCAACCGGCAATGTAATTAGCATGCCGAATATTACTTGGAATGTGAATTGGAACGAAATCGCCAATAGATAAGACCATTTTACAATTTGGGCCCAAGTTAGAAGCAGAGCCTAAGGTGTAAATTATCGATAGTCCATATCTCGGAAACTATAAGAGTTAATGCAATTTGGCAACCGGCAATGTAATTAGCATGCCGAATATTACTTGGAATGTGAATTGGAACGAAATCGCCAATAGATAAGACCATTTTACAATTTGGGCCCAAGTTAGAAGCAGAGACTAATGTGTAAATTATCGATAGTCCATATCTCGGAAACTATAAGAGATAATGCAATTTGGCAACCGGCAATGTAATTAGCATGCCGAATATTACTTGGAATGTGAATTGGAACGAAATCGCCAATAGATAAGACCATTTTACGATTTGGGCCCCAGTTAGAAGCAGAGCCTAAGGTGTAAATTATCGATAGTCCATATCTCGGAAACTATAAGAGATAATGCAATTTGGCAACCGGCAATGTAATTAGCATGCCGAATATTACTTGGAATGCGAATTGGAACGAAATCGCCAATAGATAAGACCATTTTACAATTTGGGCCCAAGTTAGAAGCAGAGCCTAAGGTGTAAATTATCGATAGTCCATATCTCGGAAACTATAAGGGATAATGCAATTTGGCAACCGGCAATGTAATTAGCATGCCGAATATTACTTGGAATGTGAATTGGAACGAAATCGCCAATAGAGAAGACCATTTTACAATTTGGGCCCAAGTTAGAAGCAGAGCCTAAGGTGTAAATTATCGATAGTCCATATCTCGGAAACTATAAGGGATAATGCAATTTGGCAACCGGCAATGTAATTAGCATGCCGAATATTACTTGGAATGTGAATTGGAACGAAAACGCCAATAGATAAGACCATTTTACAATTTGGGCCCAAGTTAGAAGCAGAGCCTAAGGTGTAAATTATCGATAGTCCATATCTCGGAAACTATAAGGGATAATGCAATTTGGCAACCGGCAATGTAATTAGCATGCCGAATATTACTTGGAATGTGAATTGGAACGAAATCGCCAATAGAGAAGACCATTTTACAATTTGGGCCCAAGTTAGAAGCAGAGCCTAAGGTGTAAATTATCGATAGTCCATATCTCGGAAACTATAAGAGATAATGCAATTTGGCAACTGGCAATGTAATTAGCATGCCGAATATTACTTGGAATGTGAATTGGAACGAAAACGCCAATAGATAAGACCATTTTACAATTTGGGCCCAAGTTAGAAGCAGAGCCTAAGGTGTAAATTATCGATAGTCCATATCTCGGAAACTATAAGAGATAATGCAATTTGGCAACCGGCAATGTAATTAGCATGCCGAATATTACTTGGAATGTGAATTGGAACGATATCGCCAATAGATAAGACCATTTTACAATTTGGGCCCAAGTTAGAAGCAGAGCCTAAGGTGTAAATTATCGATAGTCCATATCTCGGAAACTATAAGAGATAATGCAATTTGGCAACCGGCAATGTAATTAGCATGCCGAATATTACTTGGAATGTGAATTGGAACGAAATCGCCAATAGATAAGACCATTTTACAATTTGGGCCCAAGTTAGAAGCAGAGTCTAAGGTGTAAATTATCGAGAGTCCATATCTCGGAAACTATAAGAGATAATGCAATTTGGCAACCGGCAATGTAATTAGCATGCCGAATATTACTTGGAATGTGAATTGGAACGAAATCGCCAATAGATAAGACCATTTTACAATTTGGGCCCAAGTTAGAAGCAGAGCCTAAGGTGTAAATTATCGATAGTCCATATCTCGGAAACTATAAGAGATAATGCAATTTGGCAACCGGCAATGTAATTAGCATGCCGAATATTACTTGGAATGTGAATTGGAACGAAATCGCCAATAGATAAGGCCATTTTACAATTTGGGCCCAAGTTAGAAGCAGAGCCTAAGGTGTAAATTATCGATAGTCCATATCTCGGAAACTATAAGAGATAATGCAATTTCGCAACCGGCAATGTAATTAGCATGCCGAATATTACTTGGAGTGTGAATTGGAACGAAATCGCCAATAGGTAAGACCATTTTACAATTTGGGCCCAAGTTAGAAGCAGAGCCTAAGGTGTAAATTATCGATAGTCCATATCTCGGAAACTATAAGAGATAATGCAATTTGGCAACCGGCAATGTAATTAGCATGCCGAATATTACTTGGAATGTGAATTGGAACGAAATCGCCAATAGATAAGGCCATTTTACAATTTGGGCCCAAGTTAGAAGCAGAGCCTAAGGTGTAAATTATCGATAGTCCATATCTCGGAAACTATAAGAGATAATGCAATTTGGCAACCGGCAATGTAATTAGCATGCCGAATATTACTTGGAATGTGAATTGGAACGAAATCGCCAATAGATAAGACCATTTTACAATTTGGGCCCAAGTTAGAAGCAGAGCCTAAGGTGTAAATTATTGATAGTCCATATCTCGGAAACTATAAGAGATAATGCAATTTGGCAACCGGCAATGTAATTAGCATGCCGAATATTACTTGGATTGTGAATTGGAACGAAATCGCCAATAGATAAGACCATTTTACAATTTGGGCCCAAGTTAGAAGCAGAGCCTATGGTGTAAATTATCGATAGTCCATATCTCGGAAACTATAAGAGATAATGCAATTTGGCAACCGGCAATGTAATTAGCATGCCGAATATTACTTGGAATGTGAATTGGAACGAAATCGCCAATAGATAAGACCATTTTACAATTTGGGCCCAAGATAGAAGCAGAGCCTAAGGTATAAATTATTGATAGTCCATATCTCGGAAACTATAAGAGATAATGCAATTTCGCAACCGGCAATGTAATTAGCATGCCGAATATCACTTGGAATGTGAATTGGGACGAAATCGCCAATAGATAAGACCATTTTACAATTTGGGCCCAAGTTAGAAGCAGAGCCTAAGGTGTAAATTATCGATAGTCCATATCTCGGAAACTATAAGAGATAATGCAATTTGGCAACCGGCAATGTAATTAGCATGCCGAATATTACTTGGAATGTGAATTGGAACGAAATCGCCAATGGATAAGACCATTTTACAATTTGGGCCCAAGTTAGAAGCAGAGCCTAAGGTGTAAATTATCGATAGTCCATATCTCGGAAACTATAAGAGATAATGCAATTTGGCAACCGGCAATGTAATTAGCATGCCGAATATTACTTGGAATGTGAATTGGAACGAAATCGCCAATAGATAAGACCATTTTACAATTTGGGCCCAAGTTAGAAGCAGAGCCTAAGGTGTAAATTATCGATAGTCCATATCTCGGAAACTATAAGAGATAATGCAATTTGGCAACCGGCAATGTAATTAGCATGCCGAATATTATTTGGAATGTGAGTTGGAACGAAATCGCCAATAGATAAGACCATTTTACAATTTGGGCCCAAGTTATAAGCAGAGCCTATGGTGTAAATTATCGATAGTCCATATCTCGGAAACTATAAGAGATAATGCAATTTGGCAACCGGCAATGTAATTAGCATGCCGAATATTACTTGGAATGTGAATTGGAACGAAATCGCCAATAGATAAGACCATTTTACAATTTGGGCCCAAGTTAGAAGCAGAGCCTAAGGTGTAAATTATCGATAGTCCATATCTCGGAAACTATAAGAGTTAATGCAATTTGGCAACCGGCAATGTAATTAGCATGCCGAATATTACTTGGAATGTGAATTGGAACGAAATCGCCAATAGATAAGACCATTTTACGATTTGGGCCCAAGTTAGAAGCAGAGCCTAAGGTGTAAATTATCGATAGTCCATATCTCGGAAACTATAAGAGATAATGCAATTTGGCAACCGGCAATGTAATTAGCATGCCGAATATTACTTGGAATGTGAATTGGAACGTAATCGCCTATAGATAAGACCATTTTACAATTTGGGCCCAAGTTAGAAGCAGAGCCTAAGGTGTAAATTATTGATAGTCCATATCTCGGAAACTATAAGAGATAATGCAATTTCGCAACCGGCAATGTAATTAGCATGCCGAATATCACTTGGAATGTGAATTGGGACGAAATCGCCAATAGATAAGACCATTTTACAATTTGGGCCCAAGTTAGAAGCAGAGCCTAAGGTGTAAATTATCGATAGTCCATATCTCGGAAACTATAAGAGTTAATGCAATTTGGCAACCGGCAATGTAATTAGCATGCCGAATATTACTTGGAATGTGAATTGGAACGAAATCGCCAATAGATAAGACCATTTTACAATTTGGGCCCAAGTTAGAAGCAGAGCCTAAGGTGTAAATAATCGATAGTCCATATCTCGGAAACTATAAGAGATAATGCAATTTGGCAACCGGCAATGTAATTAGCATGCCGAATATTACTTGGAATGTGAATTGGAACGAAATCGCCAATAGATAAGACCATTTTACAATTTGGGCCCAAGTTAGAAGCAGAGCCTAAGGTGTAAATTATCGATAGTCCATATTTCGGAAACTATAAGAGATAATGCAATTTGGCAACCGGCAATGTAATTAGCATGCCGAATATTACTTGGAATGTGAATTGGAACGAAATCGCCAATAGGTAAGACCATTTTACAATTTGGGCCCAAGTTAGAAGCAGAGCCTAAGGTTTAAATTATCGATAGTCCATATCTCGGAAACTATAAGAGATAATTCAATTTGGCAACCGGCAATGTAATTAGCATGCCGAATATTACTTGGAATGTGAATTGGAACGAAATCGCCAATAGATAAGACCATTTTACAATTTGGGCCCAAGTTAAAAGCAGAGACTAAGGTGTAAATTATCGATAGTCCATATCTCGGAAACTATAAGAGATAATGCAATTTGGCAACCGGCAATGTAATTAGCATGCCGAATATTACTTGGAATGTGAATTGGAACGAAATCGCCAATAGATAAGACCATTTTACAATTTGGGCCCAAGTTAGAAGCAGAGCCTAAGGTGTAAATTATCGATAGTCCATATCTCGGAAACTATAAGAGATAATGCAATTTGGCAACCGGCAATGTAATTAGCATGCCGAATATTACTTGGAATGTGAATTGGAACGAAATCGCCAATAGATAAGACCATTTTACAATTTGGGCCCAAGTTAGAAGCAGAGCCTAAGGTGTAAATTATCGATAGTCCATATCTCGGAAACTCTAAGAGATAATGCAATTTGGCAACCGGCAATGTAATTAGCATGCCGAATATTACTTGGAATGTGAGTTGGAACGAAATCGCCAATAGATAAGACCATTTTACAATTTGGGCCCAAGTTATAAGCAGAGCCTATGGTGTAAATGATCGATAGTCCATATCTCGGAAACTATAAGAGATAATGCAATTTGACAACCGGCAATGTAATTAGCATGCCGAATATTACTTGGAATGTGAATTGGAACGAAATCGCCAATAGATAAGACCATTTTACAATTTGGGCCCAAGTTAGAAGCAGAGCCTAAGGTGTAAATTATCGATAGTCCATATCTCGGAAACTATAAGAGTTAATGCAATTTGGCAACCGGCAATGTAATTAGCATGCCGAATATTACTTGGAATGTGAATTGGAACGAAATCGCCAATAGATAAGACCATTTTACAATTTGGGCCCAAGTTAGAAGCAGAGCCTAAGGTGTAAATTATCGATAGTCCATATCTCGGAAACTATAAGAGATAATGCAATTTGGCAAGCGGCAATGTAATTAGCATGCCGAATATTACTTGGAATGTGAATTGGAACGAAATCGCCAATAGATAAGACCATTTTACGATTTAGGCCCCAGTTAGAAGCAGAGCCTAAGGTGTAAATTATCGATAGTCCATATCTCGGAAACTATAAGAGATAATGCAATTTGGCAACCGGCAATGTAATTAGCATGCCGAATATTACTTGGAATGCGAATTGGAACGAAATCGCCAATAGATAAGACCATTTTACAATTTGGGCCCAAGTTAGAAGCAGAGCCTAAGGTGTAAATTATCGATAGTCCATATCTCGGAAACTATAAGAGATAATGCAATTTGGCAACCGGCAATGTAATTAGCATGCCGAATATTACTTGGAATGTGAATTGGAACGAAAACGCCAATAGATAAGACCATTTTACAATTTGGGCCCAAGTTAGAAGCAGAGCCTAAGGTGTAAATTATCGATAGTCCATATCTCGGAAACTATAAGAGATAATGCAATTTGGCAACCGGCAATGTAATTAGCATGCCGAATATAACTTGGAATGTGAATTGGAACGAAATCGCCAATAGAGAAGACCATTTTACAATTTGGGCCCAAGTTAGAAGCAGAGCCTAAGGTGTAAATTATCGATAGTCCATATCTCGGAAACTATAAGAGATAATGCAATTTGGCAACTGGCAATGTAATTAGCATGCCGAATATTACTTGGAATGTGAATTGGAACGAAAACGCCAATAGATAAGACCATTTTACAATTTGGGCCCAAGTTAGAAGCAGAGCCTAAGGTGTAAATTATCGATAGTCCATATCTCGGAAACTATAAGAGATAATGCAATTTGGCAACCGGCAATGTAATTAGCATGCCGAATATTACTTGGAATGTGAATTGGAACGAAATCGCCAATAGATAAGACCATTTTACAATTTGGGCCCAAGTTAGAAGCAGAGCCTAAGGTGTAAATTATCGATAGTCCATATCTCGGAAACTATAAGAGATAATGCAATTTGGCAACCGGCAATGTAATTAGCATGCCGAATATTACTTGGAATGTGAATTGGAACGAAATCGCCAATAGATAAGACCATTTTACAATTTGGGCCCAAGTTAAAAGCAGAGCCTAAGGTGTAAATGATCGATAGTCCATATCTCGGAAACTATAAGAGATAATGCAATTT
This sequence comes from Rhynchophorus ferrugineus, assembly GCF_030347505.1. Taxonomy (NCBI): domain Eukaryota; kingdom Metazoa; phylum Arthropoda; class Insecta; order Coleoptera; family Curculionidae; genus Rhynchophorus; species Rhynchophorus ferrugineus. The sequence goes on from NW_027472855.1 coordinate 85,620, forward strand.
GGCAACCGGCAATGTAATTAGCATGCCGAATATTACTTGGAATGTGAATTGGAACGAAATCGCCAATAGATAAGACCATTTTACAATTTGGGCCCAAGTTAGAAGCAGAGCCTAAGGTGTAAATTATCGATAGTCCATATCTCGGAAACTATAAGAGTTAATGCAATTTGGCAACCGGCAATGTAATTAGCATGCCGAATATTACTTGGAATGTGAATTGGAACGAAATCGCCAATAGATAAGACCATTTTACAATTTGGGCCCAAGTTAGAAGCAGAGCCTAAGGTGTAAATTATCGATAGTCCATATCTCGGAAACTATAAGAGATAATGCAATTTGGCAACCGGCAATGTAATTAGCATGCCGAATATTACTTGGAATGTGAATTGGAACGAAATCGCCAATAGATAAGACCATTTTACGATTTGGGCCCCAGTTAGAAGCAGAGCCTAAGGTGTAAATTATCGATAGTCCATATCTCGGAAACTATAAGAGATAATGCAATTTGGCAACCGGCAATGTAATTAGCATGCCGAATATTACTTGGAATGTGAATTGGAACGAAATCGCCAATAGATAAGACCATTTTACAATTTGGGCCCAAGTTAGAAGCAGAGCCTAAGGTGTAAATTATCGATAGTCCATATCTCGGAAACTATAAGAGATAATGCAATTTGGCAACCGGCAATGTAATTAGCATGCCGAATATTACTTGGAATGTGAATTGGAACGAAAACGCCAATAGATAAGACCATTTTACAATTTGGGCCCAAGTTAGAAGCAGAGCCTAAGGTGTAAATTATCGATAGTCCATATCTCGGAAACTATAAGAGATAATGCAATTTGGCAACCGGCAATGTAATTAGCATGCCGAATATTACTTGGAATGTGAATTGGAACGAAATCGCCAATAGAGAAGACCATTTTACAATTTGGGCCCAAGTTAGAAGCAGAGCCTAAGGTGTAAATTATCGATAGTCCATATCTCGGAAACTATAAGAGATAATGCAATTTGGCAACTGGCAATGTAATTAGCATGCCGAATATTACTTGGAATATGAATTGGAACGAAATCGCCAATAGAGAAGACCATTTTACAATTTGGGCCCAAGTTAGAAGCAGAGCCTATGGTGTAAATTATCGATAGTCCATATCTCTGAAACTATAAGAGATAATGCAATTTGGCAACCGGCAATGTAATTAGCATGCCGAATATTACTTGGAATGTGAATTGGAACGAAATCGCCAATAGATAAGACCATTTTACAATTTGGGCCCAAGTTAAAAGCAGAGCCTAAGGTGTAAATTATCGATAGTCCATATCTCGGAAACTATAAGAGATAATGCAATTTGGCAACCGGCAATGTAATTAGCATGCCGAATATTACTTGGAATGTGAATTGGAACGAAATCGCCAATAGATAAGACCATTTTACAATTTGGGCCCAAGTTAAAAGCAGAGCCTAAGGTGTAAATTATCGATAGTCCATATCTCGGAAACAATAAGAGATAATGCAATTTGGCAACCGGCAATGTAATTAGCATGCCGAATATTACTTGGAATGTGAATTGGAACGAAATCGCCAATAGATAAGACCATTTTACAATTTGTTCCCAAGTTAGAAGCAGAGCCTAAGGTGTAAATTATTGATAGTCCATATTTCGGAAACTATAAGAGATAATGCAATTTCGCAACCGGCAATGTAATTAGCATGCCGAATATCACTTGGAATGTGAATTGGGACGAAATCGCCAATAGATAAGACCATTTTACAATTTGGGCCCAAGTTAGAAGCAGAGCCTAAGGTGTAAATTATCGATAGTCCATATCTCGGAAACTATAAGAGATAATGCAATTTGGCAACCGGCAATGTAATTAGCATGCCGAATATTACTTGGAATGTGAATTGGAACGAAATCGCCAATAGATAAGACCATTTTACAATTTGGGCCCAAGTTAGAAGCAGAGCCTAAGATGTAAATTATCGATAGTCCATATCTCGGAAACTATAAGAGATAATGCAATTTGGCAACCGGCAATGTAATTAGCATGCCGAATATTACTTGGAATGTGAATTGGAACGAAATCGCCAATAGATAAGACCATTTTACAATTTGGGCCCAAGTTAGAAGCAGAGCCTAAGGTGTAAATTATCGATAGTCCATACCTCGGAAACTATAAGAGATAATTCAATTTGGCAACCGGCAATGTAATTAGCATGCCGGATATTACTTGGAATGTGAATTGGAACGAAATCGCCAATAGATAAGACCGTTTTACAATTTGGGCCCAAGTTAGAAGCAGAGCCTAAGGTGTAAATTATCGATAGTCCATATCTCGGAAACTATAAGAGATAATGCAATTTGGCAACCGGCAATGTAATTAGCATGCCGAATATTACTTGGAATGTGAATTGGAACGAAATCGCCAATAGATAAGACGATTTTACAATTTGGGCCCAAGTTAGAAGCAGAGCCTAAGATGTAAATTATCGATAGTCCATATCTCGGAAACTATAAGAGATAATGCAATTTGGCAACCGGCAATGTAATTAGCATGCCGAATATTACTTGGAATGTGAATTGGAACGAAATCGCCAATAGGTAAGGCCATTTTACAATTTGGGCCCAAGTTAGAAGTAGAGCCTAAGGTGTAAATTATCGATAGTCCATATCTCAGAAACTATAAGAGATAATGCAATTTGGCAACCGGCAATGTAATTAGCATGCCGAATATTACTTGGAATGTGAATTGGAACGAAATCGCCAATAGATAAGACCATTTTACAATTTGGGCCCAAGTTAGAAGCAGAGCCTAAGGTGTAAATTATCGATAGTCCATATCTCGGAAACTATAAGAGATAATGCAATTTGGCAACCGGAAATGTAATTAGCATACCGAATATTACTTGGAATGTGAATTGGAACGAAATCGCCAATAGATAAGACCATTTTACAATTTGGGCCCAAGTTAGAAGCAGAGCCTAAGGTGTAAATTATCGATAGTCCATATCTCGGAAACTATAAGAGATAATGCAATTTGGCAACCGGCAATGTAATTAGCATGCCGAATATTATTTGGAATGTGAGTTGGAACGAAATCGCCAATAGATAAGACCATTTTACAATTTGGGCCTAAGTTATAAGCAGAGCCTATGGTGTAAATTATCGATAGTCCATATCTCGGAAACTATAAGAGATAATGCAATTTGGCAACCGGCAATGTAATTAGCATGCCGAATATTACTTGGAATGTGAATTGGAACGAAATCGCCAATAGATAAGACCATTTTACAATTTGGGCCCAAGTTAGAAGCAGAGCCTAAGGTGTAAATTATCGATAGTCCATATCTCGGAAACTATAAGAGTTAATGCAATTTGGCAACCGGCAATGTAATTAGCATGCCGAATATTACTTGGAATGTGAATTGGAACGAAATCGCCAATAGATAAGACCATTTTACAATTTGGGCCCAAGTTAGAAGCAGAGCCTAAGGTGTAAATTATCGATAGTCCATATCTCGGAAACTATAAGAGATAATGCAATTTGGCAACCGGCAATGTAATTAGCATGCCGAATATTACTTGGAATGTGAATTGGAACGAAATCGCCAATAGATAAGACCATTTTACGATTTGGGCCCAAGTTAGAAGCAGAGCCTAAGGTGTAAATTATCGATAGTCCATATCTCGGAAACTATAAGAGATAATGCAATTTGGCAACCGGCAATGTAATTAGAATGCCGAATATTACTTGGAATGTGAATTGGAACGTAATCGCCAATAGATAAGACCATTTTACAATTTGGGCCCAAGTTAGAAGCAGAGCCTAAGGTGTAAATTATTGATAGTCCATATCTCGGAAACTATAAGAGATAATGCAATTTCGCAACCGGCAATGTAATTAGCATGCCGAATATCACTTGGAATGTGAATTGGGACGAAATCGCCAATAGATAAGACCATTTTACAATTTGGGCCCAAGTTAGAAGCAGAGCCTAAGGTGTAAATTATCGATAGTCCATATCTCGGAAACTATAAGAGTTAATGCAATTTGGCAACCGGCAATGTAATTAGCATGCCGAATATTACTTGGAATGTGAATTGGAACGAAATCGCCAATAGATAAGACCATTTTACAATTTGGGCCCAAGTTAGAAGCAGAGCCTAAGGTGTAAATTATCGATAGTCCATATCTCGGAAACTATAAGAGATAATGCAATTTGGCAACCGGCAATGTAATTAGCATGCCGAATATTACTTGGAATGTGAATTGGAACGAAATCGCCAATAGATAAGACCATTTTACAATTTGGGCCCAAGTTAGAAGCAGAGCCTAAGGTGTAAATAATCGATAGTCCATATCTCGGAAACTATAAGAGATAATGCAATTTGGCAACCGGCAATGTAATTAGCATGCCGAATATTACTTGGAATGTGAATTGGAACGAAATCGCCAATAGATAAGACCATTTTACAATTTGGGCCCAAGTTAGAAGCAGAGCCTAAGGTGTAAATTATCGATAGTCCATATTTCGGAAACTATAAGAGATAATGCAATTTGGCAACCGGCAATGTAATTAGCATGCCGAATATTACTTGGAATGTGAATTGGAACGAAATCGCCAATAGGTAAGACCATTTTACAATTTGGGCCCAAGTTAGAAGCAGAGCCTAAGGTTTAAATTATCGATAGTCCATATCTCGGAAACTATAAGAGATAATTCAATTTGGCAACCGGCAATGTAATTAGCATGCCGAATATTACTTGGAATGTGAATTGGAACGAAATCGCCAATAGATAAGACCATTTTACAATTTGGGCCCAAGTTAAAAGCAGAGACTAAGGTGTAAATTATCGATAGTCCATATCTCGGAAACTATAAGAGATAATGCAATTTGGCAACCGGCAATGTAATTAGCATGCCGAATATTACTTGGAATGTGAATTGGAACGAAATCGCCAATAGATAAGACCATTTTACAATTTGGGCCCAAGTTAGAAGCAGAGCCTAAGGTGTAAATTATCGATAGTCCATATCTCGGAAACTATAAGAGATAATGCAATTTGGCAACCGGCAATGTAATTAGCATGCCGAATATTACTTGGAATGTGAATTGGAACGAAATCGCCAATAGATAAGACCATTTTACAATTTGGGCCCAAGTTAGAAGCAGAGCCTAAGGTGTAAATTATCGATAGTCCATATCTCGGAAACTCTAAGAGATAATGCAATTTGGCAACCGGCAATGTAATTAGCATGCCGAATATTACTTGGAATGTGAGTTGGAACGAAATCGCCAATAGATAAGACCATTTTACAATTTGGGCCCAAGTTATAAGCAGAGCCTATGGTGTAAATGATCGATAGTCCATATCTCGGAAACTATAAGAGATAATGCAATTTGACAACCGGCAATGTAATTAGCATGCCGAATATTACTTGGAATGTGAATTGGAACGAAATCGCCAATAGATAAGACCATTTTACAATTTGGGCCCAAGTTAGAAGCAGAGCCTAAGGTGTAAATTATCGATAGTCCATATCTCGGAAACTATAAGAGTTAATGCAATTTGGCAACCGGCAATGTAATTAGCATGCCGAATATTACTTGGAATGTGAATTGGAACGAAATCGCCAATAGATAAGACCATTTTACAATTTGGGCCCAAGTTAGAAGCAGAGCCTAAGGTGTAAATTATCGATAGTCCATATCTCGGAAACTATAAGAGATAATGCAATTTGGCAAGCGGCAATGTAATTAGCATGCCGAATATTACTTGGAATGTGAATTGGAACGAAATCGCCAATAGATAAGACCATTTTACGATTTAGGCCCCAGTTAGAAGCAGAGCCTAAGGTGTAAATTATCGATAGTCCATATCTCGGAAACTATAAGAGATAATGCAATTTGGCAACCGGCAATGTAATTAGCATGCCGAATATTACTTGGAATGCGAATTGGAACGAAATCGCCAATAGATAAGACCATTTTACAATTTGGGCCCAAGTTAGAAGCAGAGCCTAAGGTGTAAATTATCGATAGTCCATATCTCGGAAACTATAAGAGATAATGCAATTTGGCAACCGGCAATGTAATTAGCATGCCGAATATTACTTGGAATGTGAATTGGAACGAAAACGCCAATAGATAAGACCATTTTACAATTTGGGCCCAAGTTAGAAGCAGAGCCTAAGGTGTAAATTATCGATAGTCCATATCTCGGAAACTATAAGAGATAATGCAATTTGGCAACCGGCAATGTAATTAGCATGCCGAATATAACTTGGAATGTGAATTGGAACGAAATCGCCAATAGAGAAGACCATTTTACAATTTGGGCCCAAGTTAGAAGCAGAGCCTAAGGTGTAAATTATCGATAGTCCATATCTCGGAAACTATAAGAGATAATGCAATTTGGCAACTGGCAATGTAATTAGCATGCCGAATATTACTTGGAATGTGAATTGGAACGAAAACGCCAATAGATAAGACCATTTTACAATTTGGGCCCAAGTTAGAAGCAGAGCCTAAGGTGTAAATTATCGATAGTCCATATCTCGGAAACTATAAGAGATAATGCAATTTGGCAACCGGCAATGTAATTAGCATGCCGAATATTACTTGGAATGTGAATTGGAACGAAATCGCCAATAGATAAGACCATTTTACAATTTGGGCCCAAGTTAGAAGCAGAGCCTAAGGTGTAAATTATCGATAGTCCATATCTCGGAAACTATAAGAGATAATGCAATTTGGCAACCGGCAATGTAATTAGCATGCCGAATATTACTTGGAATGTGAATTGGAACGAAATCGCCAATAGATAAGACCATTTTACAATTTGGGCCCAAGTTAAAAGCAGAGCCTAAGGTGTAAATGATCGATAGTCCATATCTCGGAAACTATAAGAGATAATGCAATTTGGCAACCGGCAATGTAATTAGCATGCCGAATATTACTTGGAATGTGAATTGGAACGAAATCGCCAATAGATAAGACCATTTTACAATTTGGGCCCAAGTTAGAAGCAGAGCCTAAGGTGTAAATTATCGATAGTCCATATCTCGGAAACTATAAGAGTTAATGCAATTTGGCAACCGGCAATGTAATTAGCATGCCGAATATTACTTGGAATGTGAATTGGAACGAAATCGCCAATAGATAAGACCATTTTACAATTTGGGCCCAAGTTAGAAGCAGAGCCTAAGGTGTAAATTATCGATAGTCCATATCTCGGAAACTATAAGAGATAATGCAATTTGGCAACCGGCAATGTAATTAGCATGCCGAATATTACTTGGAATGTGAATTGGAACGAAATCGCCAATAGATAAGACCATTTTACGATTTGGGCCCCAGTTAGAAGCAGAGCCTAAGGTGTAAATTATCGATAGTCCATATCTCGGAAACTATAAGAGATAATGCAATTTGGCAACCGGCAATGTAATTAGCATGCCGAATATTACTTGGAATGTGAATTGGAACGAAATCGCCAATAGATAAGACCATTTTACAATTTGGGCCCAAGTTAGAAGCAGAGCCTAAGGTGTAAATTATCGATAGTCCATATCTCGGAAACTATAAGAGATAATGCAATTTGGCAACCGGCAATGTAATTAGCATGCCGAATATTACTTGGAATGTGAATTGGAACGAAAACGCCAATAGATAAGACCATTTTACAATTTGGGCCCAAGTTAGAAGCAGAGCCTAAGGTGTAAATTATCGATAGTCCATATCTCGGAAACTATAAGAGATAATGCAATTTGGCAACCGGCAATGTAATTAGCATGCCGAATATTACTTGGAATGTGAATTGGAACGAAATCGCCAATAGAGAAGACCATTTTACAATTTGGGCCCAAGTTAGAAGCAGAGCCTAAGGTGTAAATTATCGATAGTCCATATCTCGGAAACTATAAGAGATAATGCAATTTGGCAACTGGCAATGTAATTAGCATGCCGAATATTACTTGGAATATGAATTGGAACGAAATCGCCAATAGAGAAGACCATTTTACAATTTGGGCCCAAGTTAGAAGCAGAGCCTATGGTGTAAATTATCGATAGTCCATATCTCTGAAACTATAAGAGATAATGCAATTTGGCAACCGGCAATGTAATTAGCATGCCGAATATTACTTGGAATGTGAATTGGAACGAAATCGCCAATAGATAAGACCATTTTACAATTTGGGCCCAAGTTAAAAGCAGAGCCTAAGGTGTAAATTATCGATAGTCCATATCTCGGAAACTATAAGAGATAATGCAATTTGGCAACCGGCAATGTAATTAGCATGCCGAATATTACTTGGAATGTGAATTGGAACGAAATCGCCAATAGATAAGACCATTTTACAATTTGGGCCCAAGTTAAAAGCAGAGCCTAAGGTGTAAATTATCGATAGTCCATATCTCGGAAACAATAAGAGATAATGCAATTTGGCAACCGGCAATGTAATTAGCATGCCGAATATTACTTGGAATGTGAATTGGAACGAAATCGCCAATAGATAAGACCATTTTACAATTTGTTCCCAAGTTAGAAGCAGAGCCTAAGGTGTAAATTATTGATAGTCCATATTTCGGAAACTATAAGAGATAATGCAATTTCGCAACCGGCAATGTAATTAGCATGCCGAATATCACTTGGAATGTGAATTGGGACGAAATCGCCAATAGATAAGACCATTTTACAATTTGGGCCCAAGTTAGAAGCAGAGCCTAAGGTGTAAATTATCGATAGTCCATATCTCGGAAACTATAAGAGATAATGCAATTTGGCAACCGGCAATGTAATTAGCATGCCGAATATTACTTGGAATGTGAATTGGAACGAAATCGCCAATAGATAAGACCATTTTACAATTTGGGCCCAAGTTAGAAGCAGAGCCTAAGATGTAAATTATCGATAGTCCATATCTCGGAAACTATAAGAGATAATGCAATTTGGCAACCGGCAATGTAATTAGCATGCCGAATATTACTTGGAATGTGAATTGGAACGAAATCGCCAATAGATAAGACCATTTTACAATTTGGGCCCAAGTTAGAAGCAGAGCCTAAGGTGTAGAGATAATTCAATTTGGCAACCGGCAATGTAATTAGCATGCCGGATATTACTTGGAATGTGAATTGGAACGAAATCGCCAATAGATAAGACCGTTTTACAATTTGGGCCCAAGTTAGAAGCAGAGCCTAAGGTGTAAATTATCGATAGTCCATATCTCGGAAACTATAAGAGATAATGCAATTTGGCAACCGGCAATGTAATTAGCATGCCGAATATTACTTGGAATGTGAATTGGAACGAAATCGCCAATAGATAAGACGATTTTACAATTTGGGCCCAAGTTAGAAGCAGAGCCTAAGATGTAAATTATCGATAGTCCATATCTCGGAAACTATAAGAGATAATGCAATTTGGCAACCGGCAATGTAATTAGCATGCCGAATATTACTTGGAATGTGAATTGGAACGAAATCGCCAATAGGTAAGGCCATTTTACAATTTGGGCCCAAGTTAGAAGTAGAGCCTAAGGTGTAAATTATCGATAGTCCATATCTCAGAAACTATAAGAGATAATGCAATTTGGCAACCGGCAATGTAATTAGCATGCCGAATATTACTTGGAATGTGAATTGGAACGAAATCGCCAATAGATAAGACCATTTTACAATTTGGGCCCAAGTTAGAAGCAGAGCCTAAGGTGTAAATTATCGATAGTCCATATCTCGGAAACTATAAGAGATAATGCAATTTGGCAACCGGAAATGTAATTAGCATACCGAATATTACTTGGAATGTGAATTGGAACGAAATCGCCAATAGATAAGACCATTTTACAATTTGGGCCCAAGTTAGAAGCAGAGCCTAAGGTGTAAATTATCGATAGTCCATATCTCGGAAACTATAAGAGATAATGCAATTTGGCAACCGGCAATGTAATTAGCATGCCGAATATTATTTGGAATGTGAGTTGGAACGAAATCGCCAATAGATAAGACCATTTTACAATTTGGGCCTAAGTTATAAGCAGAGCCTATGGTGTAAATTATCGATAGTCCATATCTCGGAAACTATAAGAGATAATGCAATTTGGCAACCGGCAATGTAATTAGCATGCCGAATATTACTTGGAATGTGAATTGGAACGAAATCGCCAATAGATAAGACCATTTTACAATTTGGGCCCAAGTTAGAAGCAGAGCCTAAGGTGTAAATTATCGATAGTCCATATCTCGGAAACTATAAGAGTTAATGCAATTTGGCAACCGGCAATGTAATTAGCATGCCGAATATTACTTGGAATGTGAATTGGAACGAAATCGCCAATAGATAAGACCATTTTACAATTTGGGCCCAAGTTAGAAGCAGAGCCTAAGGTGTAAATTATCGATAGTCCATATCTCGGAAACTATAAGAGATAATGCAATTTGGCAACCGGCAATGTAATTAGCATGCCGAATATTACTTGGAATGTGAATTGGAACGAAATCGCCAATAGATAAGACCATTTTACGATTTGGGCCCAAGTTAGAAGCAGAGCCTAAGGTGTAAATTATCGATAGTCCATATCTCGGAAACTATAAGAGATAATGCAATTTGGCAACCGGCAATGTAATTAGAATGCCGAATATTACTTGGAATGTGAATTGGAACGTAATCGCCAATAGATAAGACCATTTTACAATTTGGGCCCAAGTTAGAAGCAGAGCCTAAGGTGTAAATTATTGATAGTCCATATCTCGGAAACTATAAGAGATAATGCAATTTCGCAACCGGCAATGTAATTAGCATGCCGAATATCACTTGGAATGTGAATTGGGACGAAATCGCCAATAGATAAGACCATTTTACAATTTGGGCCCAAGTTAGAAGCAGAGCCTAAGGTGTAAATTATCGATAGTCCATATCTCGGAAACTATAAGAGTTAATGCAATTTGGCAACCGGCAATGTAATTAGCATGCCGAATATTACTTGGAATGTGAATTGGAACGAAATCGCCAATAGATAAGACCATTTTACAATTTGGGCCCAAGTTAGAAGCAGAGCCTAAGGTGTAAATTATCGATAGTCCATATCTCGGAAACTATAAGAGATAATGCAATTTGGCAACCGGCAATGTAATTAGCATGCCGAATATTACTTGGAATGTGAATTGGAACGAAATCGCCAATAGATAAGACCATTTTACAATTTGGGCCCAAGTTAGAAGCAGAGCCTAAGGTGTAAATTATCGATAGTCCATATCTCGGAAACTATAAGAGATAATGCAATTTGGCAACCGGCAATGTAATTAGCATGCCGAATATTACTTGGATTGTGAATTGGAACGAAATCGCCAATAGGTAAGACCATTTTACAATTTGGGCCCAAGTTAGAAGCAGAGCCTAAGGTGTAAATTATCGATAGTCCATATCTCGGAAACTATAAGAGATAATTCAATTTGGCAACCGGCAATGTAATTAGCATGCCGAATATTACTTGGAATGTGAATTGGAACGGAATCGCCAATAGATAAGACCATTTTACAATTTGGGCCCAAGTTAGAAGCAGAGCCTAAGGTGTAAATTATCGATAGTCCATATCTCGGAAACTATAAGAGATAATGCAATTTGGCAACCGGCAATGTAATTAGCATGCCGAATATTACTTGGAATGTGAATTGGAACGAAATCGCCAATAGATAAGACCATTTTACAATTTGGGCCCAAGTTAGAAGCAGAGCCTAAGGTGTAAATTATCGATAGTCCATATCTCGGAAACTATAAGAGATAATGCAATTTGGCAACCGGCAATGTAATTAGCATGCCGAATATTACTTGGAATGTGAATTGGAACGAAATAGCCAATATATAAGACCATTTTACAATTTGGGCCCAAGTTAGAAGCAGAGCCTATGGTGTAAATTATCGATAGTCCATATCTCGGAAACTATAAGAGATAATGCAATTTGGCAACCGGCAATGTAATTAGCATGCCGAATATTACTTGGAATGTGAATTGGAACGAAATCGCCAATAGATAAGACCATTTTACAATTTGGGCCCAAGTTAGAAGCAGAGCCTAAGGTGTAAATTATCGATAGTCCATATCTCGGAAACTATAAGAGATAATGCAATTTGGCAACCGGCAATGTAATTAGCATGCCGAATATTACTTGGAATGTGAATTGGAACGAAATCGCCAATAGGTAAGACCATTTTACAATTTGGGCCCAAGTTAGAAGCAGAGCCTAAGGTGTAAATTATCGATAGTCCATATCTCGGAAACTATAAGAGATAATTCAATTTGGCAACCGGCAATGTAATTAGCATGCCGAATATTACTTGGAATGTGAATTGGAACGGAATCGCCAATAGATAAGACCATTTTACAATTTGGGCCCAAGTTAGAAGCAGAGCCTAAGGTGTAAATTATCGATAGTCCATATCTCGGAAACTATAAGAGATAATGCAATTTGGCAACCGGCAATGTAATTAGCATGCCGAATATTACTTGGAATGTGAATTGGAACGAAATCGCCAATAGATAAGACCATTTTACAATTTGGGCCCAAGTTAGAAGCAGAGCCTAAGGTGTAAATTATCGATAGTCCATATCTCGGAAACTATAAGAGATAATGCAATTTGGCAACCGGCAATGTAATTAGCATGCCGAATATTACTTGGAATGTGAATTGGAACGAAATCGCCAATATATAAGACCATTTTACAATTTGGGCCCAAGTTAGAAGCAGAGCCTATGGTGTAAATTATCGATAGTCCATATCTCGGAAACTATAAGAGATAATGCAATTTGGCAACCGGCAATGTAATTAGCATGCCGAATATTATTTGGAATGTGAGTTGGAACGAAATCGCCAATAGATAAGACCATTTTACAATTTGGGCCTAAGTTATAAGCAGAGCCTATGGTGTAAATTATCGATAGTCCATATCTCGGAAACTATAAGAGATAATGCAATTTGGCAACCGGCAATGTAATTAGCATGCCGAATATTACTTGGAATGTGAATTGGAACGAAATCGCCAATAGATAAGACCATTTTACGATTTAGGCCCCAGTTAGAAGCAGAGCCTAAGGTGTAAATTATCGATAGTCCATATCTCGGAAACTATAAGAGATAATGCAATTTGGCAACCGGCAATGTAATTAGCATGCCGAATATTACTTGGAATGCGAATTGGAACGAAATCGCCAATAGATAAGACCATTTTACAATTTGGGCCCAAGTTAGAAGCAGAGCCTAAGGTGTAAATTATCGATAGTCCATATCTCGGAAACTATAAGAGATAATGCAATTTGGCAACCGGCAATGTAATTAGCATGCCGAATATAACTTGGAATGTGAATTGGAACGAAATCGCCAATAGAGAAGACCATTTTACAATTTGGGCCCAAGTTAGAAGCAGAGCCTAAGGTGTAAATTATCGATAGTCCATATCTCGGAAACTATAAGAGATAATGCAATTTGGCAACTGGCAATGTAATTAGCATGCCGAATATTACTTGGAATGTGAATTGGAACGAAAACGCCAATAGATAAGACCATTTTACAATTTGGGCCCAAGTTAGAAGCAGAGCCTAAGGTGTAAATTATCGATAGTCCATATCTCGGAAACTATAAGAGATAATGCAATTTGGCAACCGGCAATGTAATTAGCATGCCGAATATTACTTGGAATGTGAATTGGAACGAAATCGCCAATAGATAAGACCATTTTACAATTTGGGCCCAAGTTAGAAGCAGAGCCTAAGGTGTAAATTATCGATAGTCCATATCTCGGAAACTATAAGAGATAATGCAATTTGGCAACCGGCAATGTAATTAGCATGCCGAATATTACTTGGAATGTGAATTGGAACGAAATCGCCAATAGATAAGACCATTTTACAATTTGGGCCCAAGTTAAAAGCAGAGCCTAAGGTGTAAATGATCGATAGTCCATATCTCGGAAACTATAAGAGATAATGCAATTTGGCAACCGGCAATGTAATTAGCATGCCGAATATTACTTGGAATGTGAATTGGAACGAAATCGCCAATAGATAAGACCATTTTACAATTTGGGCCCAAGTTAGAAGCAGAGCCTAAGGTGTAAATTATCGATAGTCCATATCTCGGAAACTATAAGAGTTAATGCAATTTGGCAACCGGCAATGTAATTAGCATGCCGAATATTACTTGGAATGTGAATTGGAACGAAATCGCCAATAGATAAGACCATTTTACAATTTGGGCCCAAGTTAGAAGCAGAGCCTAAGGTGTAAATTATCGATAGTCCATATCTCGGAAACTATAAGAGATAATGCAATTTGGCAACCGGCAATGTAATTAGCATGCCGAATATTACTTGGAATGTGAATTGGAACGAAATCGCCAATAGATAAGACCATTTTACGATTTGGGCCCCAGTTAGAAGCAGAGCCTAAGGTGTAAATTATCGACAGTCCATATCTCGGAAACTATAAGAGATAATGCAATTTGGCAACCGGCAATGTAATTAGCATGCCGAATATTACTTGGAATGTGAATTGGAACGAAATCGCCAATAGATAAGACCATTTTACAATTTGGGCCCAAGTTAGAAGCAGAGCCTAAGGTGTAAATTATCGATAGTCCATATCTCGGAAACTATAAGAGATAATGCAATTTGGCAACCGGCAATGTAATTAGCATGCCGAATATTACTTGGAATGTGAATTGGAACGAAAACGCCAATAGATAAGACCATTTTACAATTTGGGCCCAAGTTAGAAGCAGAGCCTAAGGTGTAAATTATCGATAGTCCATATCTCGGAAACTATAAGAGATAATGCAATTTGGCAACCGGCAATGTAATTAGCATGCCGAATATTACTTGGAATGTGAATTGGAACGAAATCGCCAATAGAGAAGACCATTTTACAATTTGGGCCCAAGTTAGAAGCAGAGCCTAAGGTGTAAATTATCGATAGTCCATATCTCGGAAACTATAAGAGATAATGCAATTTGGCAACTGGCAATGTAATTAGCATGCCGAATATTACTTGGAATGTGAATTGGAACGAAATCGCCAATAGAGAAGACCATTTTACAATTTGGGCCCAAGTTAGAAGCAGAGCCTATGGTGTAAATTATCGATAGTCCATATCTCGGAAACTATAAGAGATAATGCAATTTGGCAACCGGCAATGTAATTAGCATGCCGAATATTACTTGGAATGTGAATTGGAACGAAATCGCCAATAGATAAGACCATTTTACAATTTGGGCCCAAGTTAAAAGCAGAGCCTAAGGTGTAAATAATCGATAGTCCATATCTCGGAAACTATAAGAGATAATGCAATTTGGCAACCGGCAATGTAATTAGCATGCCGAATATTACTTGGAATGTGAATTGGAACGAAATCGCCAATAGATAAGACCATTTTACAATTTGGGCCCAAGTTAAAAGCAGAGCCTAAGGTGTAAATTATCGATAGTCCATATCTCGGAAACAATAAGAGATAATGCAATTTGGCAACCGGCAATGTAATTAGCATGCCGAATATTACTTGGAATGTGAATTGGAACGAAATCGCCAATAGATAAGACCATTTTACAATTTGTTCCCAAGTTAGAAGCAGAGCCTAAGGTGTAAATTATTGATAGTCCATATTTCGGAAACTATAAGAGATAATGCAATTTCGCAACCGGCAATGTAATTAGCATGCCGAATATCACTTGGAATGTGAATTGGGACGAAATCGCCAATAGATAAGACCATTTTACAATTTGGGCCCAAGTTAGAAGCAGAGCCTAAGGTGTAAATTATCGATAGTCCATATCTCGGAAACTATAAGAGATAATGCAATTTGGCAACCGGCAATGTAATTAGCATGCCGAATATTACTTGGAATGTGAATTGGAACGAAATCGCCAATAGATAAGACCATTTTACAATTTGGGCCCAAGTTAGAAGCAGAGCCTAAGGTGTAAATTATCGATAGTCCATATCTCGGAAACTATAAGAGATAATGCAATTTGGCAACCGGAAATGTAATTAGCATACCGAATATTACTTGGAATGTGAATTGGAACGAAATCGCCAATAGATAAGACCATTTTACAATTTGGGCCCAAGTTAGAAGCAGAGCCTAAGGTGTAAATTATCGATAGTCCATATCTCGGAAACTATAAGAGATAATGCAATTTGGCAACCGGCAATGTAATTAGCATGCCGAATATTATTTGGAATGTGAGTTGGAACGAAATCGCCAATAGATAAGACCATTTTACAATTTGGGCCTAAGTTATAAGCAGAGCCTATGGTGTAAATTATCGATAGTCCATATCTCGGAAACTATAAGAGATAATGCAATTTGGCAACCGGCAATGTAATTAGCATGCCGAATATTACTTGGAATGTGAATTGGAACGAAATCGCCAATAGATAAGACCATTTTACAATTTGGGCCCAAGTTAGAAGCAGAGCCTAAGGTGTAAATTATCGATAGTCCATATCTCGGAAACTATAAGAGTTAATGCAATTTGGCAACCGGCAATGTAATTAGCATGCCGAATATTACTTGGAATGTGAATTGGAACGAAATCGCCAATAGGTAAGGCCATTTTACAATTTGGGCCCAAGTTAGAAGCAGAGCCTAAGGTGTAAATTATCGATAGTCCATATCTCAGAAACTATAAGAGATAATGCAATTTGGCAACCGGCAATGTAATTAGCATGCCGAATATTACTTGGAATGTGAATTGGAACGAAATCGCCAATAGATAAGACCATTTTACAATTTGGGCCCAAGTTAGAAGCAGAGCCTAAGGTGTAAATTATCGATAGTCCATATCTCGGAAACTATAAGAGATAATGCAATTTGGCAACCGGAAATGTAATTAGCATACCGAATATTACTTGGAATGTGAATTGGAACGAAATCGCCAATAGATAAGACCATTTTACAATTTGGGCCCAAGTTAGAAGCAGAGCCTAAGGTGTAAATTATCGATAGTCCATATCTCGGAAACTATAAGAGATAATGCAATTTGGCAACCGGCAATGTAATTAGCATGCCGAATATTATTTGGAATGTGAGTTGGAACGAAATCGCCAATAGATAAGACCATTTTACAATTTGGGCCTAAGTTATAAGCAGAGCCTATGGTGTAAATTATCGATAGTCCATATCTCGGAAACTATAAGAGATAATGCAATTTGGCAACCGGCAATGTAATTAGCATGCCGAATATTACTTGGAATGTGAATTGGAACGAAATCGCCAATAGATAAGACCATTTTACAATTTGGGCCCAAGTTAGAAGCAGAGCCTAAGGTGTAAATTATCGATAGTCCATATCTCGGAAACTATAAGAGTTAATGCAATTTGGCAACCGGCAATGTAATTAGCATGCCGAATATTACTTGGAATGTGAATTGGAACGAAATCGCCAATAGATAAGACCATTTTACAATTTGGGCCCAAGTTAGAAGCAGAGCCTAAGGTGTAAATTATCGATAGTCCATATCTCGGAAACTATAAGAGATAATGCAATTTGGCAACCGGCAATGTAATTAGCATGCCGAATATTACTAGGAATGTGAATTGGAACGAAATCGCCAATAGATAAACCATTTTACGATTTGGGCCCAAGTTAGAAGCAGAGCCTAAGGTGTAAATTATCGATAGTCCATATCTCGGAAACTATAAGAGATAATGCAATTTGGCAACCGGCAATGTAATTAGAATGCCGAATATTACTTGGAATGTGAATTGGAACGTAATCGCCAATAGATAAGACCATTTTACAATTTGGGCCCAAGTTAGAAGCAGAGCCTAAGGTGTAAATTATTGATAGTCCATATCTCGGAAACTATAAGAGATAATGCAATTTCGCAACCGGCAATGTAATTAGCATGCCGAATATCACTTGGAATGTGAATTGGGACGAAATCGCCAATAGATAAGACCATTTTACAATTTGGGCCCAAGTTAGAAGCAGAGCCTAAGGTGTAAATTATCGATAGTCCATATCTCGGAAACTATAAGAGTTAATGCAATTTGGCAACCGGCAATGTAATTAGCATGCCGAATATTACTTGGAATGTGAATTGGAACGAAATCGCCAATAGATAAGACCATTTTACAATTTGGGCCCAAGTTAGAAGCAGAGCCTAAGGTGTAAATTATCGATAGTCCATATCTCGGAAACTATAAGAGATAATGCAATTTGGCAACCGGCAATGTAATTAGCATGCCGAATATTACTTGGAATGTGAATTGGAACGAAATCGCCAATAGATAAGACCATTTTACAATTTGGGCCCAAGTTAGAAGCAGAGCCTAAGGTGTAAATTATCGATAGTCCATATCTCGGAAACTATAAGAGATAATGCAATTTGGCAACCGGCAATGTAATTAGCATGCCGAATATTACTTGGATTGTGAATTGGAACGAAATCGCCAATAGGTAAGACCATTTTACAATTTGGGCCCAAGTTAGAAGCAGAGCCTAAGGTGTAAATTATCGATAGTCCATATCTCGGAAACTATAAGAGATAATTCAATTTGGCAACCGGCAATGTAATTAGCATGCCGAATATTACTTGGAATGTGAATTGGAACGGAATCGCCAATAGATAAGACCATTTTACAATTTGGGCCCAAGTTAGAAGCAGAGCCTAAGGTGTAAATTATCGATAGTCCATATCTCGGAAACTATAAGAGATAATGCAATTTGGCAACCGGCAATGTAATTAGCATGCCGAATATTACTTGGAATGTGAATTGGAACGAAATCGCCAATAGATAAGACCATTTTACAATTTGGGCCCAAGTTAGAAGCAGAGCCTAAGGTGTAAATTATCGATAGTCCATATCTCGGAAACTATAAGAGATAATGCAATTTGGCAACCGGCAATGTAATTAGCATGCCGAATATTACTTGGAATGTGAATTGGAACGAAATAGCCAATATATAAGACCATTTTACAATTTGGGCCCAAGTTAGAAGCAGAGCCTATGGTGTAAATTATCGATAGTCCATATCTCGGAAACTATAAGAGATAATGCAATTTGGCAACCGGCAATGTAATTAGCATGCCGAATATTACTTGGAATGTGAATTGGAACGAAATCGCCAATAGATAAGACCATTTTACAATTTGGGCCCAAGTTAGAAGCAGAGCCTAAGGTGTAAATTATCGATAGTCCATATCTCGGAAACTATAAGAGATAATGCAATTTGGCAACCGGCAATGTAATTAGCATGCCGAATATTACTTGGAATGTGAATTGGAACGAAATCGCCAATAGGTAAGACCATTTTACAATTTGGGCCCAAGTTAGAAGCAGAGCCTAAGGTGTAAATTATCGATAGTCCATATCTCGGAAACTATAAGAGATAATTCAATTTGGCAACCGGCAATGTAATTAGCATGCCGAATATTACTTGGAATGTGAATTGGAACGGAATCGCCAATAGATAAGACCATTTTACAATTTGGGCCCAAGTTAGAAGCAGAGCCTAAGGTGTAAATTATCGATAGTCCATATCTCGGAAACTATAAGAGATAATGCAATTTGGCAACCGGCAATGTAATTAGCATGCCGAATATTACTTGGAATGTGAATTGGAACGAAATCGCCAATAGATAAGACCATTTTACAATTTGGGCCCAAGTTAGAAGCAGAGCCTAAGGTGTAAATTATCGATAGTCCATATCTCGGAAACTATAAGAGATAATGCAATTTGGCAACCGGCAATGTAATTAGCATGCCGAATATTACTTGGAATGTGAATTGGAACGAAATCGCCAATATATAAGACCATTTTACAATTTGGGCCCAAGTTAGAAGCAGAGCCTATGGTGTAAATTATCGATAGTCCATATCTCGGAAACTATAAGAGATAATGCAATTTGGCAACCGGCAATGTAATTAGCATGCCGAATATTATTTGGAATGTGAGTTGGAACGAAATCGCCAATAGATAAGACCATTTTACAATTTGGGCCTAAGTTATAAGCAGAGCCTATGGTGTAAATTATCGATAGTCCATATCTCGGAAACTATAAGAGATAATGCAATTTGGCAACCGGCAATGTAATTAGCATGCCGAATATTACTTGGAATGTGAATTGGAACGAAATCGCCAATAGATAAGACCATTTTACAATTTGGGCCCAAGTTAGAAGCAGAGCCTAAGGTGTAAATTATCGATAGTCCATATCTCGGAAACTATAAGAGTTAATGCAATTTGGCAACCGGCAATGTAATTAGCATGCCGAATATTACTTGGAATGTGAATTGGAACGAAATCGCCAATAGATAAGACCATTTTACAATTTGGGCCCAAGTTAGAAGCAGAGCCTAAGGTGTAAATTATCGATAGTCCATATCTCGGAAACTATAAGAGATAATGCAATTTGGCAACCGGCAATGTAATTAGCATGCCGAATATTACTTGGAATGTGAATTGGAACGAAATCGCCAATAGATAAGACCATTTTACAATTTGGGCCCAAGTTAGAAGCAGAGCCTAAGGTGTAAATTATCGATAGTCCATATCTCGGAAACTATAAGAGTTAATGCAATTTGGCAACCGGCAATGTAATTAGCATGCCGAATATTACTTGGAATGTGAATTGGAACGAAATCGCCAATAGGTAAGGCCATTTTACAATTTGGGCCCAAGTTAGAAGCAGAGCCTAAGGTGTAAATTATCGATAGTCCATATCTCAGAAACTATAAGAGATAATGCAATTTGGCAACCGGCAATGTAATTAGCATGCCGAATATTACTTGGAATGTGAATTGGAACGAAATCGCCAATAGATAAGGCCATTTTACAATTTGGGCCCAAGTTAGAAGCAGAGCCTAAGGTGTAAATTATCGATAGTCCATATCTCAGAAACTATAAGAGATAATGCAATTTGGCAACCGGCAATGTAATTAGCATGCCGAATATTACTTGGAATGTGAATTGGAACGAAATCGCCAATAGATAAGACCATTTTACAATTTGGGCCCAAGTTAGAAGCAGAGCCTAAGGTGTAAATTATCGATAGTCCATATCTCGGAAACTATAAGAGTTAATGCAATTTGGCAACCGGCAATGTAATTAGCATGCCGAATATTACTTGGAATGTGAATTGGAACGAAATCGCCAATAGGTAAGGCCATTTTACAATTTGGGCCCAAGTTAGAAGCAGAGCCTAAGGTGTAAATTATCGATAGTCCATATCTCAGAAACTATAAGAGATAATGCAATTTGGCAACCGGCAATGTAATTAGCATGCCGAATATTACTTGGAATGTGAATTGGAACGAAATCGCCAATAGATAAGACCATTTTACAATTTGGGCCCAAGTTAGAAGCAGAGCCTAAGGTGTAAATTATCGATAGTCCATATCTCGGAAACTATAAGAGTTAATGCAATTTGGCAACCGGCAATGTAATTAGCATGCCGAATATTACTTGGAATGTGAATTGGAACGAAATCGCCAATAGGTAAGGCCATTTTACAATTTGGGCCCAAGTTAGAAGCAGAGCCTAAGGTGTAAATTATCGATAGTCCATATCTCAGAAACTATAAGAGATAATGCAATTTGGCAACCGGCAATGTAATTAGCATGCCGAATATTACTTGGAATGTGAATTGGAACGAAATCGCCAATAGATAAGACCATTTTACAATTTGGGCCCAAGTTAGAAGCAGAGCCTAAGGTGTAAATTATCGATAGTCCATATCTCGGAAACTATAAGAGATAATGCAATTTGGCAACCGGAAATGTAATTAGCATACCGAATATTACTTGGAATGTGAATTGGAACGAAATCGCCAATAGATAAGACCATTTTACAATTTGGGCCCAAGTTAGAAGCAGAGCCTAAGGTGTAAATTATCGATAGTCCATATCTCGGAAACTATAAGAGATAATGCAATTTGGCAACCGGCAATGTAATTAGCATGCCGAATATTATTTGGAATGTGAGTTGGAACGAAATCGCCAATAGATAAGACCATTTTACAATTTGGGCCTAAGTTATAAGCAGAGCCTATGGTGTAAATTATCGATAGTCCATATCTCGGAAACTATAAGAGATAATGCAATTTGGCAACCGGCAATGTAATTAGCATGCCGAATATTACTTGGAATGTGAATTGGAACGAAATCGCCAATAGATAAGACCATTTTACAATTTGGGCCCAAGTTAGAAGCAGAGCCTAAGGTGTAAATTATCGATAGTCCATATCTCGGAAACTATAAGAGTTAATGCAATTTGGCAACCGGCAATGTAATTAGCATGCCGAATATTACTTGGAATGTGAATTGGAACGAAATCGCCAATAGATAAGACCATTTTACAATTTGGGCCCAAGTTAGAAGCAGAGCCTAAGGTGTAAATTATCGATAGTCCATATCTCGGAAACTATAAGAGATAATGCAATTTGGCAACCGGCAATGTAATTAGCATGCCGAATATTACTAGGAATGTGAATTGGAACGAAATCGCCAATAGATAAACCATTTTACGATTTGGGCCCAAGTTAGAAGCAGAGCCTAAGGTGTAAATTATCGATAGTCCATATCTCGGAAACTATAAGAGATAATGCAATTTGGCAACCGGCAATGTAATTAGAATGCCGAATATTACTTGGAATGTGAATTGGAACGTAATCGCCAATAGATAAGACCATTTTACAATTTGGGCCCAAGTTAGAAGCAGAGCCTAAGGTGTAAATTATTGATAGTCCATATCTCGGAAACTATAAGAGATAATGCAATTTCGCAACCGGCAATGTAATTAGCATGCCGAATATCACTTGGAATGTGAATTGGGACGAAATCGCCAATAGATAAGACCATTTTACAATTTGGGCCCAAGTTAGAAGCAGAGCCTAAGGTGTAAATTATCGATAGTCCATATCTCGGAAACTATAAGAGTTAATGCAATTTGGCAACCGGCAATGTAATTAGCATGCCGAATATTACTTGGAATGTGAATTGGAACGAAATCGCCAATAGATAAGACCATTTTACAATTTGGGCCCAAGTTAGAAGCAGAGCCTAAGGTGTAAATTATCGATAGTCCATATCTCGGAAACTATAAGAGATAATGCAATTTGGCAACCGGCAATGTAATTAGCATGCCGAATATTACTTGGAATGTGAATTGGAACGAAATCGCCAATAGATAAGACCATTTTACAATTTGGGCCCAAGTTAGAAGCAGAGCCTAAGGTGTAAATTATCGATAGTCCATATCTCGGAAACTATAAGAGATAATGCAATTTGGCAACCGGCAATGTAATTAGCATGCCGAATATTACTTGGATTGTGAATTGGAACGAAATCGCCAATAGGTAAGACCATTTTACAATTTGGGCCCAAGTTAGAAGCAGAGCCTAAGGTGTAAATTATCGATAGTCCATATCTCGGAAACTATAAGAGATAATTCAATTTGGCAACCGGCAATGTAATTAGCATGCCGAATATTACTTGGAATGTGAATTGGAACGGAATCGCCAATAGATAAGACCATTTTACAATTTGGGCCCAAGTTAGAAGCAGAGCCTAAGGTGTAAATTATCGATAGTCCATATCTCGGAAACTATAAGAGATAATGCAATTTGGCAACCGGCAATGTAATTAGCATGCCGAATATTACTTGGAATGTGAATTGGAACGAAATCGCCAATAGATAAGACCATTTTACAATTTGGGCCCAAGTTAGAAGCAGAGCCTAAGGTGTAAATTATCGATAGTCCATATCTCGGAAACTATAAGAGATAATGCAATTTGGCAACCGGCAATGTAATTAGCATGCCGAATATTACTTGGAATGTGAATTGGAACGAAATAGCCAATATATAAGACCATTTTACAATTTGGGCCCAAGTTAGAAGCAGAGCCTATGGTGTAAATTATCGATAGTCCATATCTCGGAAACTATAAGAGATAATGCAATTTGGCAACCGGCAATGTAATTAGCATGCCGAATATTACTTGGAATGTGAATTGGAACGAAATCGCCAATAGATAAGACCATTTTACAATTTGGGCCCAAGTTAGAAGCAGAGCCTAAGGTGTAAATTATCGATAGTCCATATCTCGGAAACTATAAGAGATAATGCAATTTGGCAACCGGCAATGTAATTAGCATGCCGAATATTACTTGGAATGTGAATTGGAACGAAATCGCCAATAGGTAAGACCATTTTACAATTTGGGCCCAAGTTAGAAGCAGAGCCTAAGGTGTAAATTATCGATAGTCCATATCTCGGAAACTATAAGAGATAATTCAATTTGGCAACCGGCAATGTAATTAGCATGCCGAATATTACTTGGAATGTGAATTGGAACGGAATCGCCAATAGATAAGACCATTTTACAATTTGGGCCCAAGTTAGAAGCAGAGCCTAAGGTGTAAATTATCGATAGTCCATATCTCGGAAACTATAAGAGATAATGCAATTTGGCAACCGGCAATGTAATTAGCATGCCGAATATTACTTGGAATGTGAATTGGAACGAAATCGCCAATAGATAAGACCATTTTACAATTTGGGCCCAAGTTAGAAGCAGAGCCTAAGGTGTAAATTATCGATAGTCCATATCTCGGAAACTATAAGAGATAATGCAATTTGGCAACCGGCAATGTAATTAGCATGCCGAATATTACTTGGAATGTGAATTGGAACGAAATCGCCAATATATAAGACCATTTTACAATTTGGGCCCAAGTTAGAAGCAGAGCCTATGGTGTAAATTATCGATAGTCCATATCTCGGAAACTATAAGAGATAATGCAATTTGGCAACCGGCAATGTAATTAGCATGCCGAATATTATTTGGAATGTGAGTTGGAACGAAATCGCCAATAGATAAGACCATTTTACAATTTGGGCCTAAGTTATAAGCAGAGCCTATGGTGTAAATTATCGATAGTCCATATCTCGGAAACTATAAGAGATAATGCAATTTGGCAACCGGCAATGTAATTAGCATGCCGAATATTACTTGGAATGTGAATTGGAACGAAATCGCCAATAGATAAGACCATTTTACAATTTGGGCCCAAGTTAGAAGCAGAGCCTAAGGTGTAAATTATCGATAGTCCATATCTCGGAAACTATAAGAGTTAATGCAATTTGGCAACCGGCAATGTAATTAGCATGCCGAATATTACTTGGAATGTGAATTGGAACGAAATCGCCAATAGATAAGACCATTTTACAATTTGGGCCCAAGTTAGAAGCAGAGCCTAAGGTGTAAATTATCGATAGTCCATATCTCGGAAACTATAAGAGATAATGCAATTTGGCAACCGGCAATGTAATTAGCATGCCGAATATTACTTGGAATGTGAATTGGAACGAAATCGCCAATAGATAAGACCATTTTACAATTTGGGCCCAAGTTAGAAGCAGAGCCTAAGGTGTAAATTATCGATAGTCCATATCTCGGAAACTATAAGAGTTAATGCAATTTGGCAACCGGCAATGTAATTAGCATGCCGAATATTACTTGGAATGTGAATTGGAACGAAATCGCCAATAGGTAAGGCCATTTTACAATTTGGGCCCAAGTTAGAAGCAGAGCCTAAGGTGTAAATTATCGATAGTCCATATCTCAGAAACTATAAGAGATAATGCAATTTGGCAACCGGCAATGTAATTAGCATGCCGAATATTACTTGGAATGTGAATTGGAACGAA
Organism: Rhynchophorus ferrugineus; assembly: GCF_030347505.1. NCBI lineage: Eukaryota > Metazoa > Arthropoda > Insecta > Coleoptera > Curculionidae > Rhynchophorus > Rhynchophorus ferrugineus. The sequence continues at coordinate 111,331 of NW_027472855.1, forward strand.
ATCGCCAATAGATAAGGCCATTTTACAATTTGGGCCCAAGTTAGAAGCAGAGCCTAAGGTGTAAATTATCGATAGTCCATATCTCAGAAACTATAAGAGATAATGCAATTTGGCAACCGGCAATGTAATTAGCATGCCGAATATTACTTGGAATGTGAATTGGAACGAAATCGCCAATAGATAAGACCATTTTACAATTTGGGCCCAAGTTAGAAGCAGAGCCTAAGGTGTAAATTATCGATAGTCCATATCTCGGAAACTATAAGAGTTAATGCAATTTGGCAACCGGCAATGTAATTAGCATGCCGAATATTACTTGGAATGTGAATTGGAACGAAATCGCCAATAGGTAAGGCCATTTTACAATTTGGGCCCAAGTTAGAAGCAGAGCCTAAGGTGTAAATTATCGATAGTCCATATCTCAGAAACTATAAGAGATAATGCAATTTGGCAACCGGCAATGTAATTAGCATGCCGAATATTACTTGGAATGTGAATTGGAACGAAATCGCCAATAGATAAGGCCATTTTACAATTTGGGCCCAAGTTAGAAGCAGAGCCTAAGGTGTAAATTATCGATAGTCCATATCTCAGAAACTATAAGAGATAATGCAATTTGGCAACCGGCAATGTAATTAGCATGCCGAATATTACTTGGAATGTGAATTGGAACGAAATCGCCAATAGATAAGGCCATTTTACAATTTGGGCCCAAGTTAGAAGCAGAGCCTAAGGTGTAAATTATCGATAGTCCATATCTCAGAAACTATAAGAGATAATGCAATTTGGCAACCGGCAATGTAATTAGCATGCCGAATATTACTTGGAATGTGAATTGGAACGAAATCGCCAATAGATAAGACCATTTTACAATTTGGGCCCAAGTTAGAAGCAGAGCCTAAGGTGTAAATTATCGATAGTCCATATCTCGGAAACTATAAGAGATAATGCAATTTGGCAACCGGAAATGTAATTAGCATACCGAATATTACTTGGAATGTGAATTGGAACGAAATCGCCAATAGATAAGACCATTTTACAATTTGGGCCCAAGTTAGAAGCAGAGCCTAAGGTGTAAATTATCGATAGTCCATATCTCGGAAACTATAAGAGATAATGCAATTTGGCAACCGGCAATGTAATTAGCATGCCGAATATTATTTGGAATGTGAGTTGGAACGAAATCGCCAATAGATAAGACCATTTTACAATTTGGGCCTAAGTTATAAGCAGAGCCTATGGTGTAAATTATCGATAGTCCATATCTCGGAAACTATAAGAGATAATGCAATTTGGCAACCGGCAATGTAATTAGCATGCCGAATATTACTTGGAATGTGAATTGGAACGAAATCGCCAATAGATAAGACCATTTTACAATTTGGGCCCAAGTTAGAAGCAGAGCCTAAGGTGTAAATTATCGATAGTCCATATCTCGGAAACTATAAGAGTTAATGCAATTTGGCAACCGGCAATGTAATTAGCATGCCGAATATTACTTGGAATGTGAATTGGAACGAAATCGCCAATAGATAAGACCATTTTACAATTTGGGCCCAAGTTAGAAGCAGAGCCTAAGGTGTAAATTATCGATAGTCCATATCTCGGAAACTATAAGAGATAATGCAATTTGGCAACCGGCAATGTAATTAGCATGCCGAATATTACTTGGAATGTGAATTGGAACGAAATCGCCAATAGATAAACCATTTTACGATTTGGGCCCAAGTTAGAAGCAGAGCCTAAGGTGTAAATTATCGATAGTCCATATCTCGGAAACTATAAGAGATAATGCAATTTGGCAACCGGCAATGTAATTAGAATGCCGAATATTACTTGGAATGTGAATTGGAACGTAATCGCCAATAGATAAGACCATTTTACAATTTGGGCCCAAGTTAGAAGCAGAGCCTAAGGTGTAAATTATTGATAGTCCATATCTCGGAAACTATAAGAGATAATGCAATTTCGCAACCGGCAATGTAATTAGCATGCCGAATATCACTTGGAATGTGAATTGGGACGAAATCGCCAATAGATAAGACCATTTTACAATTTGGGCCCAAGTTAGAAGCAGAGCCTAAGGTGTAAATTATCGATAGTCCATATCTCGGAAACTATAAGAGTTAATGCAATTTGGCAACCGGCAATGTAATTAGCATGCCGAATATTACTTGGAATGTGAATTGGAACGAAATCGCCAATAGATAAGACCATTTTACAATTTGGGCCCAAGTTAGAAGCAGAGCCTAAGGTGTAAATTATCGATAGTCCATATCTCGGAAACTATAAGAGATAATGCAATTTGGCAACCGGCAATGTAATTAGCATGCCGAATATTACTTGGAATGTGAATTGGAACGAAATCGCCAATAGATAAGACCATTTTACAATTTGGGCCCAAGTTAGAAGCAGAGCCTAAGGTGTAAATTATCGATAGTCCATATCTCGGAAACTATAAGAGATAATGCAATTTGGCAACCGGCAATGTAATTAGCATGCCGAATATTACTTGGATTGTGAATTGGAACGAAATCGCCAATAGGTAAGACCATTTTACAATTTGGGCCCAAGTTAGAAGCAGAGCCTAAGGTGTAAATTATCGATAGTCCATATCTCGGAAACTATAAGAGATAATTCAATTTGGCAACCGGCAATGTAATTAGCATGCCGAATATTACTTGGAATGTGAATTGGAACGGAATCGCCAATAGATAAGACCATTTTACAATTTGGGCCCAAGTTAGAAGCAGAGCCTAAGGTGTAAATTATCGATAGTCCATATCTCGGAAACTATAAGAGATAATGCAATTTGGCAACCGGCAATGTAATTAGCATGCCGAATATTACTTGGAATGTGAATTGGAACGAAATCGCCAATAGATAAGACCATTTTACAATTTGGGCCCAAGTTAGAAGCAGAGCCTAAGGTGTAAATTATCGATAGTCCATATCTCGGAAACTATAAGAGATAATGCAATTTGGCAACCGGCAATGTAATTAGCATGCCGAATATTACTTGGAATGTGAATTGGAACGAAATAGCCAATATATAAGACCATTTTACAATTTGGGCCCAAGTTAGAAGCAGAGCCTATGGTGTAAATTATCGATAGTCCATATCTCGGAAACTATAAGAGATAATGCAATTTGGCAACCGGCAATGTAATTAGCATGCCGAATATTACTTGGAATGTGAATTGGAACGAAATCGCCAATAGATAAGACCATTTTACAATTTGGGCCCAAGTTAGAAGCAGAGCCTAAGGTGTAAATTATCGATAGTCCATATCTCGGAAACTATAAGAGATAATGCAATTTGGCAACCGGCAATGTAATTAGCATGCCGAATATTACTTGGAATGTGAATTGGAACGAAATCGCCAATAGGTAAGACCATTTTACAATTTGGGCCCAAGTTAGAAGCAGAGCCTAAGGTGTAAATTATCGATAGTCCATATCTCGGAAACTATAAGAGATAATTCAATTTGGCAACCGGCAATGTAATTAGCATGCCGAATATTACTTGGAATGTGAATTGGAACGGAATCGCCAATAGATAAGACCATTTTACAATTTGGGCCCAAGTTAGAAGCAGAGCCTAAGGTGTAAATTATCGATAGTCCATATCTCGGAAACTATAAGAGATAATGCAATTTGGCAACCGGCAATGTAATTAGCATGCCGAATATTACTTGGAATGTGAATTGGAACGAAATCGCCAATAGATAAGACCATTTTACAATTTGGGCCCAAGTTAGAAGCAGAGCCTAAGGTGTAAATTATCGATAGTCCATATCTCGGAAACTATAAGAGATAATGAAATTTGGCAACCGGCAATGTAATTAGCATGCCGAATATTACTTGGAATGTGAATTGGAACGAAATCGCCAATATATAAGACCATTTTACAATTTGGGCCCAAGTTAGAAGCAGAGCCTATGGTGTAAATTATCGATAGTCCATATCTCGGAAACTATAAGAGATAATGCAATTTGGCAACCGGCAATGTAATTAGCATGCCGAATATTATTTGGAATGTGAGTTGGAACGAAATCGCCAATAGATAAGACCATTTTACAATTTGGGCCTAAGTTATAAGCAGAGCCTATGGTGTAAATTATCGATAGTCCATATCTCGGAAACTATAAGAGATAATGCAATTTGGCAAACGGCAATGTAATTAGCATGCCGAATATTACTTGGAATGTGAATTGGAACGAAATCGCCAATAGATAAGACCATTTTACAATTTGGGCCCAAGTTAGAAGCAGAGCCTAAGGTGTAAATTATCGATAGTCCATATCTCGGAAACTATAAGAGTTAATGCAATTTGGCAACCGGCAATGTAATTAGCATGCCGAATATTACTTGGAATGTGAATTGGAACGAAATCGCCAATAGATAAGACCATTTTACAATTTGGGCCCAAGTTAGAAGCAGAGCCTAAGGTGTAAATTATCGATAGTCCATATCTCGGAAACTATAAGAGATAATGCAATTTGGCAACCGGCAATGTAATTAGCATGCCGAATATTACTTGGAATGTGAATTGGAACGAAATCGCCAATAGATAAGACCATTTTACGATTTGGGCCCAAGTTAGAAGCAGAGCCTAAGGTGTAAATTATCGATAGTCCATATCTCGGAAACTATAAGAGATAATGCAATTTGGCAACCGACAATGTAATTAGAATGCCGAATATTACTTGGAATGTGAATTGGAACGTAATCGCCAATAGATAAGACCATTTTACAATTTGGGCCCAAGTTAGAAGCAGAGCCTAAGGTGTAAATTATTGATAGTCCATATCTCGGAAACTATAAGAGATAATGCAATTTCGCAACCGGCAATGTAATTAGCATGCCGAATATCACTTGGAATGTGAATTGGGACGAAATCGCCAATAGATAAGACCATTTTACAATTTGGGCCCAAGTTAGAAGCAGAGCCTAAGGTGTAAATTATCGATAGTCCATATCTCGGAAACTATAAGAGTTAATGCAATTTGGCAACCGGCAATGTAATTAGCATGCCGAATATTACTTGGAATGTGAATTGGAACGAAATCGCCAATAGATAAGACCATTTTACAATTTGGGCCCAAGTTAGAAGCAGAGCCTAAGGTGTAAATTATCGATAGTCCATATCTCGGAAACTATAAGAGATAATGCAATTTGGCAACCGGCAATGTAATTAGCATGCCGAATATTACTTGGAATGTGAATTGGAACGAAATCGCCAATAGATAAGACCATTTTACAATTTGGGCCCAAGTTAGAAGCAGAGCCTAAGGTGTAAATTATCGATAGTCCATATCTCGGAAACTATAAGAGATAATGCAATTTGGCAACCGTCAATGTAATTAGCATGCCGAATATTACTTGGAATGTGAATTGGAACGAAATCGCCAATAGGTAAGACCATTTTACAATTTGGGCCCAAGTTAGAAGCAGAGCCTAAGGTGTAAATTATCGATAGTCCATATCTCGGAAACTATAAGAGATAATTCAATTTGGCAACCGGCAATGTAATTAGCATGCCGAATATTACTTGGAATGTGAATTGGAACGGAATCGCCAATAGATAAGACCATTTTACAATTTGGGCCCAAGTTAGAAGCAGAGCCTAAGGTGTAAATTATCGATAGTCCATATCTCGGAAACAATAAGAGATAATGCAATTTGGCAACCGGCAATGTAATTAGCATGCCGAATATTACTTGGAATGTGAATTGGAACGAAATCGCCAATAGATAAGACCATTTTACAATTTGGGCCCAAGTTAGAAGCAGAGCCTAAGGTGTAAATTATCGATAGTCCATATCTCGGAAACTATAAGAGATAATGCAATTTGGCAACCGGCAATGTAATTAGCATGCCGAATATTACTTGGAATGTGAATTGGAACGAAATCGCCAATATATAAGACCATTTTACAATTTGGGCCCAAGTTAGAAGCAGAGCCTATGGTGTAAATTATCGATAGTCCATATCTCGGAAACTAACAGAGATAATGCAATTTGGCAACCGGCAATGTAATTAGCATGCCGAATATTACTTGGAATGTGAATTGGAACGAAATCGCCAATAGATAAGACCATTTTACAATTTGGGCCCAAGTTAGAAGCAGAGCCTAAGGTGTAAATTATCGATAGTCCATATCTCGGAAACTATAAGAGATAATGCAATTTGGCAACCGGCAATGTAATTAGCATGCCGAATATTACTTGGAATGTGAATTGGAACGAAATCGCCAATAGGTAAGACCATTTTACAATTTAGGCCCAAGTTAGAAGCAGAGCCTAAGGTGTAAATTATCGATAGTCCATATCTCGGAAACTATAAGAGATAATTCAATTTGGCAACCGGCAATGTAATTAGCATGCCGAATATTACTTGGAATGTGAATTGGAACGGAATCGCCAATAGATAAGACCATTTTACAATTTGGGCCCAAGTTAGAAGCAGAGCCTAAGGTGTAAATTATCGATAGTCCATATCTCGGAAACTATAAGAGATAATGCAATTTGGCAACCGGCAATGTAATTAGCATGCCGAATATTACTTGGAATGTGAATTGGAACGAAATCGCCAATAGATAAGACCATTTTACAATTTGGGCCCAAGTTAGAAGCAGAGCCTAAGGTGTAAATTATCGATAGTCCATATCTCGGAAACTATAAGAGATAATGCAATTTGGCAACCGGCAATGTAATTAGCATGCCGAATATTACTTGGAATGTGAATTGGAACGAAATCGCCAATATATAAGACCATTTTACAATTTGGGCCCAAGTTAGAAGCAGAGCCTATGGTGTAAATTATCGATAGTCCATATCTCGGAAACTATAAGAGATAATGCAATTTGGCAACCGGCAATGTAATTAGCATGCCGAATATTACTTGGAATGTGAATTGGAACGAAATCGCCAATAGATAAGACCATTTTACAATTTGGGCCCAAGTTATAAGCAGAGCCTATGGTGTAAATTATCGATAGTCCATATCTCGGAAACTATAAGAGATAATGCAATTTGGCAACCGGCAATGTAATTAGCATGCCGAATATTATTTGGATTGTGAGTTGGAACGAAATCGCCAATAGATAAGACCATTTTACAATTTGGGCCCAAGTTATAAGCAGAGCCTATGGTGTAAATTATCGATAGTCCATATCTCGGAAACTATAAGAGATAATGCAATTTGGCAACCGGCAATGTAATTAGCATGCCGAATATTACTTGGAATGTGAATTGGAACGAAATCGCCAATAGATGAGACCATTTTACAATTTGGGCCCAAGTTAGAAGCAGAGCCTAAGGTGTAAATTATCGATAGTCCATATCTCGGAAACTATAAGAGTTAATGCAATTTGGCAACCGGCAATGTAATTAGCATGCCGAATATTACTTGGAATGTGAATTGGAACGAAATCGCCAATAGATAAGACCATTTTACAATTTGGGCCCAAGTTAGAAGCAGAGCCTAAGGTGTAAATTATCGATAGTCCATATCTCGGAAACTATAAGAGATAATGCAATTTGGCAACCGGCAATGTAATTAGCATGCCGAATATTACTTGGAATGTGAATTGGAACGAAATCGCCAATAGATAAGACCATTTTACAATTTGGGCCCAAGTTAGAAGCAGAGCCTAAGGTGTAAATTATCGATAGTCCATATCTCGGAAACTATAAGAGATAATGCAATTTGGCAACCGGCAATGTAATTAGCATGCCGAATATTACTTGGAATGTGAATTGGAACGAAAACGCCAATAGATAAGACCATTTTACAATTTGGGCCCAAGTTAGAAGCAGAACCTAAGGTGTAAATTATCGATAGTCCATATCTCGGAAACTATAAGAGATAATGCAATTTGGCAACCGGCAATGTAATTAGCATGCCGAATATTACTTGGAATGTGAATTGGAACGAAATCGCCAATAGAGAAGACCATTTTACAATTTGGGCCCAAGTTAGAAGCAGAGCCTATGGTGTAAATTATCGATAGTCCATATCTCGGAAACTATAAGAGATAATGCAATTTGGCAACTGGCAATGTAATTAGCATGCCGAATATTACTTGGAATGTGAATTCCAACGAAAACGCCAATAGATAAGACCATTTTACAATTTGGGCCCAAGTTAGAAGCAGAGCCTAAGGTGTAAATTATCGATAGTCCATATCTCGGAAACTATAAGAGATAATGCAATTTGGCAACCGGCAATGTTATTAGCATGCCGAATATTACTTGGAATGTGAATTGGAACGAAATCGCCAATAGATAAGACCATTTTACAATTTGGGCCCAAGTTAGAAGCAGAGCCTAAAGTGTAAATTATCGATAGCCCATATCTCGGAAACTATAAGAGATAATGCAATTTGGCAACCGGCAATGTAATTAGCATGCCGAATATTACTTGGAATGTGAATTGGAACGAAATCGCCAATAGATAAGACCATTTTACAATTTGGGCCCAAGTTAAAAGCAGAGCCTAAGGTGTAAATTATCGATAGTCCATATCTCGGAAACTATAAGAGATAATGCAATTTGGCAACCGGCAATGTAATTAGCATGCCGAATATTACTTGGAATGTGAATTGGAACGAAATCGCCAATAGATAAGACCATTTTACAATTTGTTCCCAAGTTAGAAGCAGAGCCTAAGGTGTAAATTATTGATAGTCCATATCTCGGAAACTATAAGAGATAATGCAATTTCGCAACCGGCAATGTAATTAGCATGCCGAATATCACTTGGAATGTGAATTGGGACGAAATCGCCAATAGATAAGACCATTTTACAATTATGCCCAAGTTAGAAGCAGAGCCTAAGGTGTAAATTATCGATAGTCCATATCTCGGAAACTATAAGAGATAATGCAATTTGGCAACCGGCAATGTAATTAGCATGCCGAATATTACTTGGAATGTGAATTGGAACGAAATCGCCAATAGATAAGACCATTTTACAATTTGGGCCCAAGTTAGAAGCAGAGCCTAAGATGTAAATTATCGATAGTCCATATCTCGGAAACTATAAGAGATAATGCAATTTGGCAACCGGCAATGTAATTAGCATGCCGAATATTACTTGGAATGTGAATTGGAACGAAATCGCCAATAGATAAGACCATTTTACAATTTGGGCCCAAGTTAGAAGCAGAGCCTAAGGTGTAAATTATCGATAGTCCATATCTCGGAAACTATAAGAGATAATTCAATTTGGCAACCGGCAATGTAATTAGCATGCCGGATATTACTTGGAATGTGAATTGGAACGAAATCGCCAATAGATAAGACCATTTTACAATTTGGGCCCAAGTTAGAAGCAGAGCCTAAGGTGTAAATTATCGATAGTCCATATCTCGGAAACTATAAGAGATAATGCAATTTGGCAACCGGCAATGTAATTAGCATGCCGAATATTACTTGGAATGTGAATTGGAACGAAATCGCCCATAGATAAGACGATTTTACAATTTGGGCCCAAGTTAGAAGCAGAGCCTAAGATGTAAATTATCGATAGTCCATATCTCGGAAACTATAAGAGATAATGCAATTTGGCAACCGGCAATGTAATTAGCATGCCGAATATTACTTGGAATGTGAATTGGAACGAAATCGCCAATAGGTAAGGCCATTTTACAATTTGGGCCCAAGTTAGAAGCAGAGCCTAAGGTGTAAATTATCGATAGTCCATATCTCGGAAACTATAAGAGATAATGCAATTTGGCAACCGGCAATGTAATTAGCATGCCGAATATTACTTGGAATGTGAATTGGAACGAAATCGCCAATAGATAAGACGATTTTACAATTTGGGCCCAAGTTAGAAGCAGAGCCTAAGGTGTAAATTATCGATAGTCCATATCTCGGAAACTATAAGAGATAATGCAATTTGGCAACAGGCAATGTAATTAGCATGCCGAATATTACTTGGAATGTGAATTGGAACGAAATCGCCAATAGAGAAGACCATTTTACAATTTGGGCCCAAGTTAGAAGCAGAGCCTAAGGTGTAAATTATCGATAGTCCATATCTCGGAAACTATAAGAGATAATGCAATTTGGCAACCGGCAATGTAATTAGCATGCCGAATATTACTTGGAATGTGAATTGGAACGAAATCGCCAATAGATAAGACCATTTTACAATTTGGGCCCAAGTTAGAAGCAGAGCCTAAGATGTAAATTATCGATAGTCCATATCTCGGAAACTATAAGAGATAATGCAATTTGGCAACCGGCAATGTAATTAGCATGCCGAATATTACTTGGAATGTGAATTGGAACGAAATCGCCAATAGATAAGACCATTTTACAATTTGGGCTCAAGTTAGAAGCAGAGCCTAAGGTGTAAATTATCGATAGTCCATATCTCGGAAACTATAAGAGATAATTCAATTTGGCAACCGGCAATGTAATTAGCATGCCGGATATTACTTGGAATGTGAATTGGAACGAAATCGCCAATAGATAAGACCATTTTACAATTTGGGCCCAAGTTAGAAGCAGAGCCTAAGGTGTAAATTATCGATAGTCCATATCTCGGAAACTATAAGAGATAATGCAATTTGGCAACCGGCAATGTAATTAGCATGCCGAATATTACTTGGAATGTGAAATGGAACGAAATCGCCAATAGATAAGGCGATTTTACAATTTGGGCCCAAGTTAGAAGCAGAGCCTAAGATGTAAATTATCGATAGTCCATATCTCGGAAACTATAAGAGATAATGCAATTTGGCAACCGGCAATGTAATTAGCATGCCGAATATTACTTGGAATGTCAATTGGAACGAAATCGCCAATAGGTAAGGCCATTTTACAATTTGGGCATAAGTTAGAAGCAGAGCCTAAGGTGTAAATTATCGATAGTCCATATCTCGGAAACTATAAGAGATAATGCAATTTGGCAACCGGCAATCTAATTAGCATGCCGAATATTACTTGGAATGTGAATTGGAACGAAATCGCCAATAGATAAGACGATTTTACAATTTGGGCCCAAGTTAGAAGCAGAGCCTAAGGTGTAAATTATCGATAGTCCATATCTCGGAAACTATAAGAGATAATGCAATTTGGCAACCGGCAATGTAATTAGCATGCCGAATATTACTTGGAATGTGAATTGGAACGAAATCGCCAATAGAGAAGACCATTTTACAATTTGGGCCCAAGTTAGAAGCAGAGCCTAAGGTGTAAATTATCGATAGTCCATATCTCGGAAACTATAAGAGATAATGCAATTTGGCAACCGGCAATGTAATTAGCATGCCGAATATTACTTGGAATGTGAATTGGAACGAAATCGCCAATAGAGAAGACCATTTTACAATTTGGGCCCAAGTTAGAAGCAGAGCCTAAGGTGTAAATTATCGATAGTCCATATCTCGGAAACTATAAGAGATAATGCAATTTGGCAACCGGCAATGTAATTAGCATGCCGAATATTACTTGGAATGTGAATTGGAACGAAAACGCCAATAGATAAGACCATTTTACAATTTGGGCCCAAGTTAGAAGCAGAGGCTAAGGTGTAAATTATCGATAGTCCATATCTCGGAAACTATAAGAGATAATGAAATTTGGCAACCGGCAATGTAATTATCATGCCGAATGTTACTTGGAATGTGAATTGGAACGAAATCGCCAATAGATAAGACCATTTTACAATTTGGGCCCAAGTTAGAAGCAGAGCCTAAGGTGTAAATTATCGATAGTCCATATCTCGGAAACTATAAGAGATAATGCAATTTGGCAACCGGCAATGTAATTAGCATGCCGAATATTACTTGGAATGTGAATTGGAACGAAATCGCCAATAGATAAGACCATTTTACAATTTGGGCCCAAGTTAGAAGCAGAGCCTAAGGTGTAAATTATTGATAGTCCATATCTCGGAAACTATAAGAGATAATGCAATTTCGCAACCGGCAATGTAAATAGCATGCCGAATATTACTTGGAGTGTGAATTGGAACGAAATCGCCAATAGATAAGACCATTTTACAATTTGGGCCCAAGTTAGAAGCAGAGCCTAAGGTGTAAATTATCGATAGTCCATATCTCGGAAACTATAAGAGATAATGCAATTTGGCAACCGGCAATGTAATTAGCATGCCGAATATTACTTGGAATGTGAATTGGAACGAAATCGCCAATAGATAAGACCATTTTACAATTTGGGCCCAAGTTAGAAGCAGAGCCTAAGGTGTAAATTATTGATAGTCCATATCTCGGAAACTATAAGAGATAATGCAATTTCGCAACCGGCAATGTAATTAGCATGCCGAATATTACTTGGAGTGTGAATTGGAACGAAATCGCCAATAGATAAGACCATTTTACAATTTGGGCCCAAGTTAGAAGCAGAGCCTAAGGTGTAAATTATCGATAGTCCATATCTCGGAAACTATAAGAGATAATGCAATTTGGCAACCGGCAATGTAATTAGCATGCCTAATATTACTTGGAATGTGAATTGGAACGAAATCGCCAATAGATAAGACCATTTTACAATTTGGGCCCAAGTTAGAAGCAGAGCCTAAGGTGTAAATTATTGATAGTCCATATCTCGGAAACTATAAGAGATAATGCAATTTCGCAATCGGCAATGTAATTAGCATGCCGAATATCACTTGGAATGTGAATTGGGACGAAATCGCCAATAGATAAGACCATTTTACAATTTGGGCCCAAGTTAGAAGCAGAGCCTAAGGTGTAAATTATCGATAGTCCATATCTCGGAAACTATAAGAGATAATGCAATTTGGCAACCGGCAATGTAATTAGCATGCCGAATATTACTTGGAATGTGAATTGGAACGAAATCGCCAATAGATAAGACCATTTTACAATTTGGGCCCAAGTTAGAAGCAGAGCCTTAGGTGTAAATTATCGAGAGTCCATATCTCGGAAACTATAAGATATAATGCAATTTGGCAACCGGCAATGTAATTAGCATGCCGAATATTACTTGGAATGTGAATTGGAACGAAATCGCCAATAGATAAGACCATTTTACAATTTGGGCCCAAGTTAGAAGCAGAGCCTAAGGTGTAAATTATTGATAGTCCATATCTCGGAAACTATAAGAGATAATGCAATTTCGCAACCGGCAATGTAATTAGCATGCCGAATATTACTTCGAGTGTGAATTGGAACGAAATCGCCAATAGGTAAGACCATTTTACAATTTGGGCCCAAGTTAGAAGCAGAGCCTAAGGTGTAAATTATCGATAGTCCATATCTCGGAAACTATAAGAGATAATGCAATTTGGCAACCGGCAATGTAATTAGCATGCCGAATATTACTTGGAATGTGAATTGGAACGAAATCGCCAATAGATAAGACCATTTTACAATTTGGGCCCAAGTTAGAAGCAGAGCCTAAGGTGTAAATTATCGATAGTCCATATCTCGGAAACTATAAGAGATAATGCAATTTGGCAACCGGCAATGTAATTAGCATGCCGAATATTACTTGGAATGTGAATTGGAACGAAATCGCCAATAGATAAGACCATTTTACAATTTGGGCCCAAGTTAGAAGCAGAGCCTAAGGTGTAAATTATTGATAGTCCATATCTCGGAAACTATAAGAGATAATGCAATTTGGCAACCGGCAATGTAATTAGCATGCCGAATATTACTTGGAATGTGAATTGGAACGAAATCGCCAATAGATAAGACCATTTTACAATTTGGGCCCAAGTTAGAAGCAGAGCCTAAGGTGTAAATTATCGATAGTCCATATCTCGGAAACTATAAGAGATAATGCAATTTGGCAACCGGCAATGTAATTAGCATGCCGAATATTACTTGGAATGTGAATTGGAACGAAATCGCCAATAGATAAGACCATTTTACAATTTGGGCCCAAGTTAGAAGCAGAGCCTAAGGTGTAAATTATCGATAGTCCATATCTCGGAAACTATAAGAGATAATGCAATTTGGCCACCGGCAATGTAATTAGCATGCCGAATATTACTTGGAATGTGAATTGGAACGAAATCGCCAATAGATAAGACCATTTTACAATTTGGGCCCAAGTTAGAAGCAGAGCCTAAGGTGTAAATTATCGATAGTCCATATCTCGGAAACTATAAGAGATAATGCAATTTGGCAACCGGCAATGTAATTAGCATGCCGAATATTACTTGGAATGTGAATTGGAACGAAATCGCCAATAGATAAGACCATTTTACAATTTGGGCCCAAGTTAGAAGCAGAGCCTAAGGTGTAAATTATCGATAGTCCATATCTCGGAAACTATAAGAGATAATGCAATTTGGCCACCGGCAATGTAATTAGCATGCCGAATATTACTTGGAATGTGAATTGGAACGAAATCGCCAATAGATAAGACCATTTTACAATTTGGGCCCAAGTTAGAAGCAGAGCCTAAGGTGTAAATTATCGATAGTCCATATCTCGGAAACTATAAGAGATAATTCAATTTGGCAACCGGCAATGTAATTAGCATGCCGGATATTACTTGGAATGTGAATTGGAACGAAATCGCCAATAGATAAGACCATTTTACAATTTGGGCCCAAGTTAGAAGCAGAGCCTAAGGTGTAAATTATCGATAGTCCATATCTCGGAAACTATAAGAGATAATGCAATTTGGCAACCGGCAATGTAATTAGCATGCCGAATATTACTTGGAATGTGAATTGGAACGAAATCGCCAATAGATAAGACCATTTTACAATTTGGGCCCAAGTTAGAAGCAGAGCCTAAGGTGTAAATTATCGATAGTCCATATCTCGGAAACTATAAGAGATAATGCAATTTGGCAACCGGCAATGTAATTAGCATGCCGAATATTACTTGGAATGTGAATTGGAACGAAATCGCCAATATATAAGACCATTTTACAATTTGGGCCCAAGTTAGAAGCAGAGCCTATGGTGTAAATTATCGATAGTCCATATCTCGGAAACTATAAGAGATAATGCAATTTGGCAACCGGCAATGTAATTAGCATGCCGAATATTACTTGGAATGTGAATTGGAACGAAATCGCCAATAGATAAGACCATTTTACAATTTGGGCCCAAGTTATAAGCAGAGCCTATGGTGTAAATTATCGATAGTCCATATCTCGGAAACTATAAGAGATAATGCAATTTGGCAACCGGCAATGTAATTAGCATGCCGAATATTATTTGGATTGTGAGTTGGAACGAAATCGCCAATAGATAAGACCATTTTACAATTTGGGCCCAAGTTATAAGCAGAGCCTATGGTGTAAATTATCGATAGTCCATATCTCGGAAACTATAAGAGATAATGCAATTTGGCAACCGGCAATGTAATTAGCATGCCGAATATTACTTGGAATGTGAATTGGAACGAAATCGCCAATAGATGAGACCATTTTACAATTTGGGCCCAAGTTAGAAGCAGAGCCTAAGGTGTAAATTATCGATAGTCCATATCTCGGAAACTATAAGAGTTAATGCAATTTGGCAACCGGCAATGTAATTAGCATGCCGAATATTACTTGGAATGTGAATTGGAACGAAATCGCCAATAGATAAGACCATTTTACAATTTGGGCCCAAGTTAGAAGCAGAGCCTAAGGTGTAAATTATCGATAGTCCATATCTCGGAAACTATAAGAGATAATGCAATTTGGCAACCGGCAATGTAATTAGCATGCCGAATATTACTTGGAATGTGAATTGGAACGAAATCGCCAATAGATAAGACCATTTTACAATTTGGGCCCAAGTTAGAAGCAGAGTCTAAGGTGTAAATTATCGATAGTCCATATCTCGGAAACTATAAGAGATAATGCAATTTGGCAACCGGCAATGTAATTAGCATGCCGAATATTACTTGGAATGTGAATTGGAACGAAAACGCCAATAGATAAGACCATTTTACAATTTGGGCCCAAGTTAGAAGCAGAACCTAAGGTGTAAATTATCGATAGTCCATATCTCGGAAACTATAAGAGATAATGCAATTTGGCAACCGGCAATGTAATTAGCATGCCGAATATTACTTGGAATGTGAATTGGAACGAAATCGCCAATAGAGAAGACCATTTTACAATTTGGGCCCAAGTTAGAAGCAGAGCCTATGGTGTAAATTATCGATAGTCCATATCTCGGAAACTATAAGAGATAATGCAATTTGGCAACTGGCAATGTAATTAGCATGCCGAATATTACTTGGAATGTGAATTCCAACGAAAACGCCAATAGATAAGACCATTTTACAATTTGGGCCCAAGTTAGAAGCAGAGCCTAAGGTGTAAATTATCGATAGTCCATATCTCGGAAACTATAAGAGATAATGCAATTTGGCAACCGGCAATGTTATTAGCATGCCGAATATTACTTGGAATGTGAATTGGAACGAAATCGCCAATAGATAAGACCATTTTACAATTTGGGCCCAAGTTAGAAGCAGAGCCTAAGGTGTAAATTATCGATAGCCCATATCTCGGAAACTATAAGAGATAATGCAATTTGGCAACCGGCAATGTAATTAGCATGCCGAATATTACTTGGAATGTGAATTGGAACGAAATCGCCAATAGATAAGACCATTTTACAATTTGGGCCCAAGTTAAAAGCAGAGCCTAAGGTGTAAATTATCGATAGTCCATATCTCGGAAACTATAAGAGATAATGCAATTTGGCAACCGGCAATGTAATTAGCATGCCGAATATTACTTGGAATGTGAATTGGAACGAAATCGCCAATAGATAAGACCATTTTACAATTTGTTCCCAAGTTAGAAGCAGAGCCTAAGGTGTAAATTATTGATAGTCCATATCTCGGAAACTATAAGAGATAATGCAATTTCGCAACCGGCAATGTAATTAGCATGCCGAATATCACTTGGAATGTGAATTGGGACGAAATCGCCAATAGATAAGACCATTTTACAATTATGCCCAAGTTAGAAGCAGAGCCTAAGGTGTAAATTATCGATAGTCCATATCTCGGAAACTATAAGAGATAATGCAATTTGGCAACCGGCAATGTAATTAGCATGCCGAATATTACTTGGAATGTGAATTGGAACGAAATCGCCAATAGATAAGACCATTTTACAATTTGGGCCCAAGTTAGAAGCAGAGCCTAAGATGTAAATTATCGATAGTCCATATCTCGGAAACTATAAGAGATAATGCAATTTGGCAACCGGCAATGTAATTAGCATGCCGAATATTACTTGGAATGTGAATTGGAACGAAATCGCCAATAGATAAGACCATTTTACAATTTGGGCCCAAGTTAGAAGCAGAGCCTAAGGTGTAAATTATCGATAGTCCATATCTCGGAAACTATAAGAGATAATTCAATTTGGCAACCGGCAATGTAATTAGCATGCCGGATATTACTTGGAATGTGAATTGGAACGAAATCGCCAATAGATAAGACCATTTTACAATTTGGGCCCAAGTTAGAAGCAGAGCCTAAGGTGTAAATTATCGATAGTCCATATCTCGGAAACTATAAGAGATAATGCAATTTGGCAACCGGCAATGTAATTAGCATGCCGAATATTACTTGGAATGTGAATTGGAACGAAATCGCCCATAGATAAGACGATTTTACAATTTGGGCCCAAGTTAGAAGCAGAGCCTAAGATGTAAATTATCGATAGTCCATATCTCGGAAACTATAAGAGATAATGCAATTTGGCAACCGGCAATGTAATTAGCATGCCGAATATTACTTGGAATGTGAATTGGAACGAAATCGCCAATAGGTAAGGCCATTTTACAATTTGGGCCCAAGTTAGAAGCAGAGCCTAAGGTGTAAATTATCGATAGTCCATATCTCGGAAACTATAAGAGATAATGCAATTTGGCAACCGGCAATGTAATTAGCATGCCGAATATTACTTGGAATGTGAATTGGAACGAAATCGCCAATAGATAAGACGATTTTACAATTTGGGCCCAAGTTAGAAGCAGAGCCTAAGGTGTAAATTATCGATAGTCCATATCTCGGAAACTATAAGAGATAATGCAATTTGGCAACAGGCAATGTAATTAGCATGCCGAATATTACTTGGAATGTGAATTGGAACGAAATCGCCAATAGAGAAGACCATTTTACAATTTGGGCCCAAGTTAGAAGCAGAGCCTAAGGTGTAAATTATCGATAGTCCATATCTCGGAAACTATAAGAGATAATGCAATTTGGCAACCGGCAATGTAATTAGCATGCCGAATATTACTTGGAATGTGAATTGGAACGAAATCGCCAATAGATAAGACCATTTTACAATTTGGGCCCAAGTTAGAAGCAGAGCCTAAGATGTAAATTATCGATAGTCCATATCTCGGAAACTATAAGAGATAATGCAATTTGGCAACCGGCAATGTAATTAGCATGCCGAATATTACTTGGAATGTGAATTGGAACGAAATCGCCAATAGATAAGACCATTTTACAATTTGGGCTCAAGTTAGAAGCAGAGCCTAAGGTGTAAATTATCGATAGTCCATATCTCGGAAACTATAAGAGATAATTCAATTTGGCAACCGGCAATGTAATTAGCATGCCGGATATTACTTGGAATGTGAATTGGAACGAAATCGCCAATAGATAAGACCATTTTACAATTTGGGCCCAAGTTAGAAGCAGAGCCTAAGGTGTAAATTATCGATAGTCCATATCTCGGAAACTATAAGAGATAATGCAATTTGGCAACCGGCAATGTAATTAGCATGCCGAATATTACTTGGAATGTGAAATGGAACGAAATCGCCAATAGATAAGGCGATTTTACAATTTGGGCCCAAGTTAGAAGCAGAGCCTAAGATGTAAATTATCGATAGTCCATATCTCGGAAACTATAAGAGATAATGCAATTTGGCAACCGGCAATGTAATTAGCATGCCGAATATTACTTGGAATGTCAATTGGAACGAAATCGCCAATAGGTAAGGCCATTTTACAATTTGGGCATAAGTTAGAAGCAGAGCCTAAGGTGTAAATTATCGATAGTCCATATCTCGGAAACTATAAGAGATAATGCAATTTGGCAACCGGCAATCTAATTAGCATGCCGAATATTACTTGGAATGTGAATTGGAACGAAATCGCCAATAGATAAGACGATTTTACAATTTGGGCCCAAGTTAGAAGCAGAGCCTAAGGTGTAAATTATCGATAGTCCATATCTCGGAAACTATAAGAGATAATGCAATTTGGCAACCGGCAATGTAATTAGCATGCCGAATATTACTTGGAATGTGAATTGGAACGAAATCGCCAATAGAGAAGACCATTTTACAATTTGGGCCCAAGTTAGAAGCAGAGCCTAAGGTGTAAATTATCGATAGTCCATATCTCGGAAACTATAAGAGATAATGCAATTTGGCAACCGGCAATGTAATTAGCATGCCGAATATTACTTGGAATGTGAATTGGAACGAAATCGCCAATAGAGAAGACCATTTTACAATTTGGGCCCAAGTTAGAAGCAGAGCCTAAGGTGTAAATTATCGATAGTCCATATCTCGGAAACTATAAGAGATAATGCAATTTGGCAACCGGCAATGTAATTAGCATGCCGAATATTACTTGGAATGTGAATTGGAACGAAAACGCCAATAGATAAGACCATTTTACAATTTGGGCCCAAGTTAGAAGCAGAGGCTAAGGTGTAAATTATCGATAGTCCATATCTCGGAAACTATAAGAGATAATGAAATTTGGCAACCGGCAATGTAATTATCATGCCGAATGTTACTTGGAATGTGAATTGGAACGAAATCGCCAATAGATAAGACCATTTTACAATTTGGGCCCAAGTTAGAAGCAGAGCCTAAGGTGTAAATTATCGATAGTCCATATCTCGGAAACTATAAGAGATAATGCAATTTGGCAACCGGCAATGTAATTAGCATGCCGAATATTACTTGGAATGTGAATTGGAACGAAATCGCCAATAGATAAGACCATTTTACAATTTGGGCCCAAGTTAGAAGCAGAGCCTAAGGTGTAAATTATTGATAGTCCATATCTCGGAAACTATAAGAGATAATGCAATTTCGCAACCGGCAATGTAAATAGCATGCCGAATATTACTTGGAGTGTGAATTGGAACGAAATCGCCAATAGATAAGACCATTTTACAATTTGGGCCCAAGTTAGAAGCAGAGCCTAAGGTGTAAATTATCGATAGTCCATATCTCGGAAACTATAAGAGATAATGCAATTTGGCAACCGGCAATGTAATTAGCATGCCGAATATTACTTGGAATGTGAATTGGAACGAAATCGCCAATAGATAAGACCATTTTACAATTTGGGCCCAAGTTAGAAGCAGAGCCTAAGGTGTAAATTATTGATAGTCCATATCTCGGAAACTATAAGAGATAATGCAATTTCGCAACCGGCAATGTAATTAGCATGCCGAATATTACTTGGAGTGTGAATTGGAACGAAATCGCCAATAGATAAGACCATTTTACAATTTGGGCCCAAGTTAGAAGCAGAGCCTAAGGTGTAAATTATCGATAGTCCATATCTCGGAAACTATAAGAGATAATGCAATTTGGCAACCGGCAATGTAATTAGCATGCCTAATATTACTTGGAATGTGAATTGGAACGAAATCGCCAATAGATAAGACCATTTTACAATTTGGGCCCAAGTTAGAAGCAGAGCCTAAGGTGTAAATTATTGATAGTCCATATCTCGGAAACTATAAGAGATAATGCAATTTCGCAATCGGCAATGTAATTAGCATGCCGAATATCACTTGGAATGTGAATTGGGACGAAATCGCCAATAGATAAGACCATTTTACAATTTGGGCCCAAGTTAGAAGCAGAGCCTAAGGTGTAAATTATCGATAGTCCATATCTCGGAAACTATAAGAGATAATGCAATTTGGCAACCGGCAATGTAATTAGCATGCCGAATATTACTTGGAATGTGAATTGGAACGAAATCGCCAATAGATAAGACCATTTTACAATTTGGGCCCAAGTTAGAAGCAGAGCCTTAGGTGTAAATTATCGAGAGTCCATATCTCGGAAACTATAAGATATAATGCAATTTGGCAACCGGCAATGTAATTAGCATGCCGAATATTACTTGGAATGTGAATTGGAACGAAATCGCCAATAGATAAGACCATTTTACAATTTGGGCCCAAGTTAGAAGCAGAGCCTAAGGTGTAAATTATTGATAGTCCATATCTCGGAAACTATAAGAGATAATGCAATTTCGCAACCGGCAATGTAATTAGCATGCCGAATATTACTTCGAGTGTGAATTGGAACGAAATCGCCAATAGGTAAGACCATTTTACAATTTGGGCCCAAGTTAGAAGCAGAGCCTAAGGTGTAAATTATCGATAGTCCATATCTCGGAAACTATAAGAGATAATGCAATTTGGCAACCGGCAATGTAATTAGCATGCCGAATATTACTTGGAATGTGAATTGGAACGAAATCGCCAATAGATAAGACCATTTTACAATTTGGGCCCAAGTTAGAAGCAGAGCCTAAGGTGTAAATTATCGATAGTCCATATCTCGGAAACTATAAGAGATAATGCAATTTGGCAACCGGCAATGTAATTAGCATGCCGAATATTACTTGGAATGTGAATTGGAACGAAATCGCCAATAGATAAGACCATTTTACAATTTGGGCCCAAGTTAGAAGCAGAGCCTAAGGTGTAAATTATTGATAGTCCATATCTCGGAAACTATAAGAGATAATGCAATTTGGCAACCGGCAATGTAATTAGCATGCCGAATATTACTTGGAATGTGAATTGGAACGAAATCGCCAATAGATAAGACCATTTTACAATTTGGGCCCAAGTTAGAAGCAGAGCCTAAGGTGTAAATTATCGATAGTCCATATCTCGGAAACTATAAGAGATAATGCAATTTGGCAACCGGCAATGTAATTAGCATGCCGAATATTACTTGGAATGTGAATTGGAACGAAATCGCCAATAGATAAGACCATTTTACAATTTGGGCCCAAGTTAGAAGCAGAGCCTAAGGTGTAAATTATCGATAGTCCATATCTCGGAAACTATAAGAGATAATGCAATTTGGCCACCGGCAATGTAATTAGCATGCCGAATATTACTTGGAATGTGAATTGGAACGAAATCGCCAATAGATAAGACCATTTTACAATTTGGGCCCAAGTTAGAAGCAGAGCCTAAGGTGTAAATTATCGATAGTCCATATCTCGGAAACTATAAGAGATAATGCAATTTGGCAACCGGCAATGTAATTAGCATGCCGAATATTATTTGGAATGTGAGTTGGAACGAAATCGCCAATAGATAAGACCATTTTACAATTTGGGCCCAAGTTATAAGCAGAGCCTATGGTGTAAATTATCGATAGTCCATATCTCGGAAACTATAAGAGATAATGCAATTTGGCAACCGGCAATGTAATTAGCATGCCGAATATTACTTGGAATGTGAATTGGAACGAAATCGCCAATAGATAAGACCATTTTACAATTTGGGCCCAAGTTAGAAGCAGAGCCTAAGGTGTAAATTATCGATAGTCCATATCTCGGAAACTATAAGAGGTAATGCAATTTGGCAACCGGCAATGTAATTAGCATGCCGAATATTACTTGGAATGTTAATTGGAACGAAATCGCCAATAGATAAGACCATTTTACGATTTGGGCCCAAGTTAGAAGCAGAGCCTAAGGTGTAATTTATCGATAGTCCATATCTCGGAAACTATAAGAGATAATGCAGTTTGGCAACCGGCAATGTAATTAGCATGCCGAATATTACTTGGAATGTGAATTGGAACGAAATCGCCAATAGATAAGACCATTTTACAATTTGGGCCCAAGTTAGAAACAGAGCCTATGGTGTAAATTATCGATAGTCCATATCTCGGAAACTATAAGAGATAATGCAATTTCGCAACCGGCAATGTAATTAGCATGCCGAATATCACTTGGAATGTGAATTGGGACGAAATCGCCAATAGATAAGACCATTTTACAATTTGGGCCCAAGTTAAAAGCAGAGCCTAAGGTGTAAATTATCGATAGTCCATATCTCGGAAACTATAAGAGATAATGCAATTTGGCAACCGGCAATGTAATTAGCATGCCGAATATTACTTGGAATGTGAATTGGAACGAAATCGCCAATAGATAAGACCATTTTACAATTGGGGCTCAAGTTAGAAGCAGAGCCTAAGGTGTAAATTATCGATAGTCCATATCTCGGAAACTATAAGAGATAATTCAATTTGGCAACCGGCAATGTAATTAGCATGCCGGATATTACTTGGAATGTGAATTGGAACGAAATCGCCAATAGATAAGACCATTTTACAATTTGGGCCCAAGTTAGAAGCAGAGCCTAAGGTGTAAATTATCGATAGTCCATATCTCGGAAACTATAAGAGATAATGCAATTTGGCAACCGGCAATGTAATTAGTATGCCGAATATTACTTGGAATGTGAATTGGAACGAAATCGCCAATAGATAAGACGATTTTACAATTTGGGCCCAAGTTAGAAGCAGAGCCTAAGATGTAAATTATCGATAGTCCATATCTCGGAAACTATAAGAAATAATGCAATTTGGCAACCGGCAATGTAATTAGCATGCCGAATATTACTTGGAATGTGAATTGGAACGAAATCGCCAATAGGTAAGGCCATTTTACAATTTGGGCCCAAGTTAGAAGCAGAGCCTAAGGTGTAAATTATCGATAGTCCATATCTCGGAAACTATAAGAGATAATGCAATTTGGCAACCGGCAATGTAATTAGCATGCCGAATATTACTTGGAATGTGAATTGGAACGAAATCGCCAATAGATAAGACGATTTTACAATTTGGGCCCAAGTTAGAAGCAGAGCCTAAGGTGTAAATTATCGATAGTCCATATCTCGGAAACTATAAGAGATAATGCAATTTGGCAACCGGCAATGTAATTAGCATGCCGAATATTACTTGGAATGTGAATTGGAACGAAATCGCCAATAGAGAAGACCATTTTACAATTTGGGCCCAAGTTAGAAGCAGAGCCTAAGGTGTAAATTATCGATAGTCCATATCTCGGAAACTATAAGAGATAATGCAATTTGGCAACCGGCAATGTAATTAGCATGAAGAATATTACTTGGAATGTGAATTGGAACGAAATCGCCAATAGAGAAGACCATTTTACAATTTGGGCCCAAGTTAGAAGCAGAGCCTAAGGTGTAAATTATCGATAGTCCATATCTCGGAAACTATAAGAGATAATGCAATTTGGCAACCGGCAATGTAATTAGCATGCCGAATATTACTTGGAATGTGAATTGGAACGAAATCGCCAATAGAGAAGACCATTTTACAATTTGGGCCCAAGTTAGAAGCAGAGCCTAAGGTGTAAATTATCGATAGTCCATATCTCGGAAACTATAAGAGATAAAGCAATTTGGCAACCGGCAATGTAATTAGCATGCCGAATATTACTTGGAACGTGAATTGGAACGAAATCGCCAATAGATAAGACCATTTTACAATTTGGGCCCAAGTTAGAAGCAGAGCCTAAGGTGTAAATTATTGATAGTCCATATCTCGGAAACTATAAGAGATAATGCAATTTCGCAACCGGCAATGTAATTAGCATGCCGAATATTACTTGGAGTGTGAATTGGAACGAAATCGCCAATAGATAAGACCATTTTACAATTTGGGCCCAAGTTAGAAGCAGAGCCTAAGGTGTAAATTATCGATAGTCCATATCTCGGAAACTATAAGAGATAATGCAATTTGGCAACCGGCAATGTAATTAGCATGAAGAATATTACTTGGAATGTGAATTGGAACGAAATCGCCAATAGATAAGACCATTTTACAATTTGGGCCCAAGTTAGAAGCAGAGCCTAAGGTGTAAATTATTGATAGTCCATATCTCGGAAACTATAAGAGATAATGCAATTTGGCAACCGGCAATGTAATTAGCATGCCGAATATTACTTGGAGTGTGAATTGGAACGAAATCGCCAATAGATAAGACCATTTTACAATTTGGGCCCAAGTTAGAAGCAGAGCCTAAGGTGTAAATTATCGATAGTCCATATCTCGGAAACTATAAGAGATAATGCAATTTGGCAACCGGCAAGTAATTAGCATGCCGAATATTACTTGGAATGTGAATTGGAACGAAATCGCCAATAGATAAGACCATTTTACAATTTGGGCCCAAGTTAGAAGCAGAGCCTAAGGTGTAAATTATCGATAGTCCATATCTCGGAAACTATAAGAGATAATGCAATTTGGCAACCGGCAATGTAATTAGCATGCCGAATATTACTTGGAGTGTGAATTGGAACGAAATCGCCAATAGATAAGACCATTTTACAATTTGGGCCCAAGTTAGAAGCAGAGCCTAAGGTGTAAATTATCGATAGTCCATATCTCGGAAACTATAAGAGATAATGCAATTTGGCAACCGGCAATGTAATTAGCATGCCGAGTATTACTTGGAATGTGAATTGGAACGAAATCGCCAATAGATAAGACCATTTTACAATTTGGGCCCAAGTTAGAAGCAGAGCCTAAGGTGTAAATTATCGATAGTCCATATCTCGGAAACTATAAGAGATAATGCAATTTGGCAACCGGCAATGTAATTAGCATGCCGAATATTACTTGGAATGTGAATTGGAACGAAATCGCCAATAGATAAGACCATTTTACAATTTGGGCCCAAGTTAGAAGCAGAGCCTAAGGTGTAAATTATTGATAGTCCATATCTCGGAAACTATAAGAGATAATGCAATTTCGCAATCGGCAATGTAATTAGCATGCCGAATATCACTTGGAATGTGAATTGGGACGAAATCGCCAATAGATAAGACCATTTTACAATTTGGGCCCAAGTTAGAAGCAGAGCCTAAGGTGTAAATTATCGATAGTCCATATCTCGGAAACTATAAGAGATAATGCAATTTGGCAACCGGCAATGTAATTAGCATGCCGAATATCACTTGGAATGTGAATTGGGACGAAATCGCCAATAGATAAGACCAGTTTACAATTTGGGCCCAAGTTAGAAGCAGAGCCTAAGGTGTAAATTATCGAGAGTCCATATCTCGGAAACTATAAGAGATAATGCAATTTGGCAACCGGCAATGTAATTAGCATGCCGAATATTACTTGGAATGTGAATTGGAACGAAATCGCCAATAGATAAGACCATTTTACAATTTGGGCCCAAGTTAGAAGCAGAGCCTAAGGTGTAAATTATTGATAGTCCATATCTCGGAAACTATAAGAGATAATGCAATTTCGCAACCGGCAATGTAATTAGCATGCCGAATATTACTTCGAGTGTGAATTGGAACGAAATCGCCAATAGGTAAGACCATTTTACAATTTGGGCCCAAGTTAGAAGCAGAGCCTAAGGTGTAAATTATCGATAGTCCATATCTCGGAAACTATAAGAGATAATGCAATTTGGCAACCGGCAATGTAATTAGCATGCCGAATATTACTTGGAATGTGAATTGGAACGAAATCGCCAATAGATAAGGCCATTTTACAATTTGGGCCCAAGTTAGAAGCAGAGCCTAAGGTGTAAATTATCGATAGTCCATATCTCGGAAACTATAAGAGATAATGCAATTTGGCAACCGGCAATGTAATTAGCATGCCGAATATTACTTGGAATGTGAATTGGAACGAAATCGCCAATAGATAAGACCATTTTACAATTTGGGCCCAAGTTAGAAGCAGAGCCTAAGGTGTAAATTATTGATAGTCCATATCTCGGAAACTATAAGAGATAATGCAATTTGGCAACCGGCAATGTAATTAGCATGCCGAATA
The DNA here is from genome assembly GCF_030347505.1 of Rhynchophorus ferrugineus. NCBI lineage: Eukaryota > Metazoa > Arthropoda > Insecta > Coleoptera > Curculionidae > Rhynchophorus > Rhynchophorus ferrugineus. The sequence goes on from NW_027472855.1 coordinate 138,172, forward strand.
TTACTTGGAATGTGAATTGGAACGAAATCGCCAATAGATAAGACCATTTTACAATTTGGGCCCAAGTTAGAAGCAGAGCCTAAGGTGTAAATTATCGATAGTCCATATCTCGGAAACTATAAGAGATAATGCAATTTGGCAACCGGCAATGTAATTAGCATGCCGAATATTACTTGGAATGTGAATTGGAACGAAATCGCCAATAGATAAGACCATTTTACAATTTGGTCCCAAGTTAGAAGCAGAGCCTAAGGTGTAAATTATCGATAGTCCATATCTCGGAAACTATAAGAGATAATGCAATTTGGCCACCGGCAATGTAATTAGCATGCCGAATATTACTTGGAATGTGAATTGGAACGAAATCGCCAATAGATAAGACCATTTTACAATTTGGGCCCAAGTTAGAAGCAGAGCCTAAGGTGTAAATTATCGATAGTCCATATCTCGGAAACTATAAGAGATAATGCAATTTGGCAACCGGCAATGTAATTAGCATGCCGAATATTATTTGGAATGTGAGTTGGAACGAAATCGCCAATAGATAAGACCATTTTACAATTTGGGCCCAAGTTAGAAGCAGAGCCTAAGGTGTAAATTATTGATAGTCCATATCTCGGAAACTATAAGAGATAATGCAATTTCGCAACCGGCAATGTAATTAGCATGCCGAATATTACTTCGAGTGTGAATTGGAACGAAATCGCCAATAGGTAAGACCATTTTACAATTTGGGCCCAAGTTAGAAGCAGAGCCTAAGGTGTAAATTATCGATAGTCCATATCTCGGAAACTATAAGAGATAATGCAATTTGGCAACCGGCAATGTAATTAGCATGCCGAATATTACTTGGAATGTGAATTGGAACGAAATCGCCAATAGATAAGGCCATTTTACAATTTGGGCCCAAGTTAGAAGCAGAGCCTAAGGTGTAAATTATCGATAGTCCATATCTCGGAAACTATAAGAGATAATGCAATTTGGCAACCGGCAATGTAATTAGCATGCCGAATATTACTTGGAATGTGAATTGGAACGAAATCGCCAATAGATAAGACCATTTTACAATTTGGGCCCAAGTTAGAAGCAGAGCCTAAGGTGTAAATTATTGATAGTCCATATCTCGGAAACTATAAGAGATAATGCAATTTGGCAACCGGCAATGTAATTAGCATGCCGAATATTACTTGGAATGTGAATTGGAACGAAATCGCCAATAGATAAGACCATTTTACAATTTGGGCCCAAGTTAGAAGCAGAGCCTAAGGTGTAAATTATCGATAGTCCATATCTCGGAAACTATAAGAGATAATGCAATTTGGCAACCGGCAATGTAATTAGCATGCCGAATATTACTTGGAATGTGAATTGGAACGAAATCGCCAATAGATAAGACCATTTTACAATTTGGGCCCAAGTTAGAAGCAGAGCCTAAGGTGTAAATTATCGATAGTCCATATCTCGGAAACTATAAGAGATAATGCAATTTGGCCACCGGCAATGTAATTAGCATGCCGAATATTACTTGGAATGTGAATTGGAACGAAATCGCCAATAGATAAGACCATTTTACAATTTGGGCCCAAGTTAGAAGCAGAGCCTAAGGTGTAAATTATCGATAGTCCATATCTCGGAAACTATAAGAGATAATGCAATTTGGCAACCGGCAATGTAATTAGCATGCCGAATATTACTTGGAATGTTAATTGGAACGAAATCGCCAATAGATAAGACCATTTTACGATTTGGGCCCAAGTTAGAAGCAGAGCCTAAGGTGTAAATTATCGATAGTCCATATCTCGGAAACTATAAGAGATAATGCAATTTGGCAACCGGCAATGTAATTAGCATGCCGAATATTACTTGGAATGTGAATTGGAACGAAATCGCCAATAGATAAGACCATTTTACAATTTGGGCCCAAGTTAGAAGCAGAGCCTATGGTGTAAATTATCGATAGTCCATATCTCGGAAACTATAAGAGATAATGCAATTTCGCAACCGGCAATGTAATTAGCATGCCGAATATCACTTGGAATGTGAATTGGGACGAAATCGCCAATAGATAAGACCATTTTACAATTTGGGCCCAAGTTAGAAGCAGAGCCTAAGGTGTAAATTATCGATAGTCCATATCTCGGAAACTATAAGAGATAATGCAATTTGGCAACCGGCAATGTAATTAGCATGCCGAATATTACTTGGAATGTGAATTGGAACGAAATCGCCAATAGATAAGACCATTTTACAATTTGGGCCCAAGTTAGAAGCAGAGCCTAAGGTGTAAATTATCGATAGTCCATATCTCTGAAACTATAAGAGATAATGCAATTTCGCAAACGGCAATGTAATTAGCATGCCGAATATTACTTGGAATGTGAATTGGGACGAAATCGCCAATAGAGAAGACCATATTACAATTTGGGCCCAAGTTAGAAGCAGAGCCTAAGGTGTAAATTATCGATAGTCCGTATCTCGGAAACTATAAGAGATAATGCAATTTGGCAACCGGCAATGTAATTAGCATGCCGAATATTACTTGGAATGTGAATTGGAACGAAATCGCCAATAGATAAGACCATTTTACAATTTGGGCCCAAGTTAGAAGCAGAGCCTAAGGTGTAAATTATCGATAGTCCATATCTCGGAAACTATAAGGGATAATGCAATTTCGCAACCGGCAATGTAATTAGCATGCCGAATATTACTTATTTTACAATTTGGGCCCAAGTTAGAAGCAGAGCCTAAGGTGTAAATTATCGATAGTCCATATCTCGGAAACTGTAAGAGATAATGCAATTTGGCAACCGGCAATGTAATTAGCATGCCGAATATTACTTGGAATGTGAATTGGAACGAAATCGCCAATAGATAAGACCATTTTAGAATTTGGGCCCAAGTTAGAAGCAGAGCCTAAGGTGTAAATTATCTATAGTCCATATCTCGGAAACTATAAGAGATAATGCAATTTGGCAACCGGCAATGTAATTAGCATGCCGAATATTACTTGGAATGTGAATTGGAACGAAATCGCCAATAGATAAGACCATTTTACAATTTGGGCCCAAGTTAGAAGCAGAGCCTAAGGTGTAAATTATCGATAGTCCATATCCCGGAAACTATAAGAGATAATGCAATTTGGCAACCGGCAATGTAATTAGCATGCCGAATATTACTTGGAATGTAAATTGGAACGAAATCGCCAATAGATAAGACCATTTTACAATTTGGGCCCAAGTTAGAAGCAGAGCCTAAGGTGTAAATTATTGATAGTCCATATCTCGGAAACTATAGGAGATAATGCAATTTCGCAACCGGCAATGTAATTAGCATGCCGAATATCACTTGGAATGTGAATTGGGACGAAATCGCCAATAGATAAGACCATTTTACAATTTGGGCCCAAGTTAGAAGCAGAGCCTAAGGTGTAAATTATCGATAGTCCATATCTCGGAAACTATAAGAGATAATGCAATTTGGCAACCGGCAATGTAATTAGCATGCCGAATATTACTTGGAATGTGAATTGGAACGAAATCGCCAATAGATAAGACCATTTTACAATTTGGGCCCAAGTTAGAAGCAGAGCCTAAGGTGTAAATTATCGATAGTCCATATCTCGGAAACTATAAGAGATAATGCAATTTGGCAACCGGCAATGTAATTAGCATGCCGAATATTACTTGGAATGTGAATTGGAACGAAATCGCCAATAGGTAAGACCATTTTACAATTTGGGCCCAAGTTAGAAGCAGAGCCTAAGGTGTAAAGTATCGATAGTCCATATCTCGGAAACTATAAAAGATAATTCAATTTGGCAACCTGCAATGTAATTAGCATGCCGAATATTACTTGGAATGTGAATTGGAACGAAATCGCCAATAGATAAGACCATTTTACAATTTGGGCCCAAGTTAGAAGCAGAGCCTAAGGTGTAAATTATCGATAGTCCATATCTCGGAAACTATAAGAGATAATGCAATTTGGCAACCGGCAATGTAATTAGCATGCCGAATATTACTTGGAATGTGAATTGGAACGAAATCGCCAATAGATAAGACCATTTTACAATTTGGGCCCAAGTTAGAAGCAGAGCCTAAGGTGTAAATTATTGATAGTCCATATCTCGGAAACTATAAGAGATAATGCAATTTCGCAACCGGCAATGTAATTAGCATGCCGAATATCACTTGGAATGTGAATTGGGACGAAATCGCCAATAGATAAGACCATTTTACAATTTGGGCCCAAGTTAGAAGCAGAGCCTAAGGTGTAAATTATCGATAGTCCATATCTCGGAAACTATAAGAGATAATGCAATTTGGCAACCGGCAATGTAATTAGCATGCCGAATATTACTTGGAATGTGAATTGGAACGAAATCGCCAATAGATTAGACCATTTTACAATTTGGACCCAAGTTAGAAGCAGAGCCTAAGGTGTAAATTATCGATAGTCCGTATCTCGGAAACTATAAGAGATAATGCAATTTCGCAACCGGCAATGTAATTAGCATGCCGAATATTACTTGGAGTGTGAATTGGAACGAAATCGCCAATAGATAAGACCATTTTACAATTTGGGCCCAAGTTAGAAGCAGAGCCTAAGGTGTAAATTATCGATAGTCCATATATCGGAAACTATAAGAGATAATGCAATTTGGCAACCGGCAATGTAATTAGCATGCCGAATATTACTTGGAATGTGAATTGGAACGAAATCGAAAATAGATAAGACCATTTTACAATTTGGGCCCAAGTTAGAAGCAAAGCCTAAGGTGTAAATTATCGATAGTCCATATCTCGGAAACTATAAGAGATAATGCAATTTGGCAACCGGCAATGTAATTAGCATGCCGAATATTACTTGGAATGTGAATTGGAACGAAATCGCCAATAGATAAGACCATTTTACAATTTGGGCCCAAGTTAGAAGCCGAGCCTAAGGTGTAAATTATCGATAGTCCATATCTCGGAAACTATAAGAGATAATGCAATTTGGCAACCGGCAATGTAATTAGCATGCCGAATATTACTTGGAATGTGAATTGCAACTAAATCGCCAATAGATAAGACCATTTTACAATTTGGGCCCAAGTTAGAAGCAGAGCCTAAGGTGTAAATTATCGATAGTCCATATCTCGGAAACTATAAGAGATAATGCAATTTGGCAACGGGCAATGTAATTAGCAAGCCGAATATTACTTGGAATGTGAATTGGAACGAAATCGCCAATAGATAAGACCATTTTACAATTTGGGCCCAAGTTAGAAGCAGAGCCTAAGGTGTAAATTATCGATAGTCCATATCTCGGAAACTATAAGAGATAATGCAATTTGGCAACCGGCAATGTAATTAGCATGCCGAATATTACTTGGAATGTGAATTGGAACGAAATCGCCAATAGGTAAGACCATTTTACAATTTGGGCCCAAGTTAGAAGCAGAGCCTAAGGTGTAAAGTATCGATAGTCCATATCTCGGAAACTATAAAAGATAATTCAATTTGGCAACCTGCAATGTAATTAGCATGCCGAATATTACTTGGAATGTGAATTGGAACGAAATCGCCAATAGATAAGACCATTTTACAATTTGGGCCCAAGTTAGAAGCAGAGCCTAAGGTGTAAATTATCGATAGTCCATATCTCGGAAACTATAAGAGATAATGCAATTTGGCAACCGGCAATGTAATTAGCATGCCGAATATTACTTGGAATGTGAATTGGAACGAAATCGCCAATAGATAAGACCATTTTACAATTTGGGCCCAAGTTAGAAGCAGAGCCTAAGGTGTAAATTATTGATAGTCCATATCTCGGAAACTATAAGAGATAATGCAATTTCGCAACCGGCAATGTAATTAGCATGCCGAATATCACTTGGAATGTGAATTGGGACGAAATCGCCAATAGATAAGACCATTTTACAATTTGGGCCCAAGTTAGAAGCAGAGCCTAAGGTGTAAATTATCGATAGTCCATATCTCGGAAACTATAAGAGATAATGCAATTTGGCAACCGGCAATGTAATTAGCATGCCGAATATTACTTGGAATGTGAATTGGAACGAAATCGCCAATAGATAAGACCATTTTACAATTTGGACCCAAGTTAGAAGCAGAGCCTAAGGTGTAAATTATCGATAGTCCGTATCTCGGAAACTATAAGAGATAATGCAATTTCGCAACCGGCAATGTAATTAGCATGCCGAATATTACTTGGAGTGTGAATTGGAACGAAATCGCCAATAGATAAGACCATTTTACAATTTGGGCCCAAGTTAGAAGCAGAGATTAAGGTGTAAATTATCGATAGTCCATATATCGGAAACTATAAGAGATAATGCAATTTGGCAACCGGCAATGTAATTAGCATGCCGAATATTACTTGGAATGTGAATTGGAACGAAATCGAAAATAGATAAGACCATTTTACAATTTGGGCCCAAGTTAGAAGCAAAGCCTAAGGTGTAAATTATCGATAGTCCATATCTCGGAAACTATAAGAGATAATGCAATTTGGCAACCGGCAATGTAATTAGCATGCCGAATATTACTTGGAATGTGAATTGGAACGAAATCGCCAATAGATAAGACCATTTTACAATTTGGGCCCAAGTTAGAAGCCGAGCCTAAGGTGTAAATTATCGATAGTCCATATCTCGGAAACTATAAGAGATAATGCAATTTGGCAACCGGCAATGTAATTAGCATGCCGAATATTACTTGGAATGTGAATTGCAACTAAATCGCCAATAGATAAGACCATTTTACAATTTGGGCCCAAGTTAGAAGCAGAGCCTAAGGTGTAAATTATCGATAGTCCATATCTCGGAAACTATAAGAGATAATGCAATTTGGCAACGGGCAATGTAATTAGCAAGCCGAATATTACTTGGAATGTGAATTGGAACGAAATCGCCAATAGATAAGACCATTTTACAATTTGGGCCCAAGTTAGAAGCAGAGCCTAAGGTGTAAATTATCGATAGTCCATATCTCGGAAACTATAAGAGATAATGCAATTTGGCAACCGGCAATGTAATTAGCATGCCGAATATTACTTGGAATGTGAATTGGAACGAAATCGCCAATAGATAAGACCATTTTACAATTTGGGCCCAAGTTAGAAGCAGAGCCTAAGGTGTAAATTATCGATAGTCCATATCTCGGAAACTATAAGAGATAATGCAATTTGGCAACCGGCAATGTAATTAGCATGCCGAATATTACTTGGATTGTGAATTGGAACGAAATCGCCAATAGATAAGACCATTTTAAAATTTGGGCCCAAGTTAGAAGCAGAGCCTAAGGTGTAAATTATCGATAGTCCATATCTCGGAAACTATAAGAGATAATGCAATTTGGCAACCGGCAATGTAATTAGCATGCCGAATATTACTTGGAATGTGAATTGGAACGAAATCGCCAATAGATAAGACCATTTTACAATTTGGGCCCAAGTTAGAAGCAGAGCCTAAGGTATAAATTATCGATAGTCCATATCTCGGAAACTATAAGAGATAATGCAATTTGGCAACCGGCAATGTAATTAGCATGCCGAATATTACTTGGAATGTGAATTGGAACGAAATCGCCAATAGATAAGATCATTTTACAATTTGGGCCCAAGTTAGAAGCAGAGCCTAATGTGTAAATTATCGATAGTCCATATCTCGGAAACTATAAGAGATAATGCAATTTGGCAACCGGCAATGTAATTAGCATGCCGAATATTACTTGGAATGTGAATTGCAACTAAATCGCCAATAGATAAGACCATTTTACAATTTGGGCCCAAGTTAGAAGCAGAGCCTAAGGTGTAAATTATCGATAGTCCATATCTCGGAAACTATAAGAGATAATGCAATTTGGCAACCGGCAATGTAATTAGCATGCCGAATATTACTTGGAATGTGAATTGGGACGAAATCGCCAATAGTTAAGACCATTTTACAATTTGGGCCCAAGTTAGAAGCAGAGCCTAAGGTGTAAATTATCGATAGTCCATATCTCGGAAACAATAAGAGATAATGCAATTTGGCAACCGGCAATGTAATTAGCATGCCGAATATCACTTGGAATGTGAATTGGGACGAAATCGCCAATAGATAAGACCATTTTACAATTTGGGCCCAAGTTAGAAGCAGAGCCTAAGGTGTAAATTATCGATAGTCCATATCTCGGAAACTATAAGAGATAATGCAATTTGGCAACCGGCAATGTAATTAGCATGCCGAATATTACTTGGAATGTGAATTGGAACGAAATCGCCAATAGATAAGACCATTTTACAATTTGGACCCAAGTTAGAAGCAGAGCCTAAGGTGTAAATTATCGATAGTCCATATCTCGGAAACTATAAGAGATAATGCAATTTGGCAACCGGCAATGTAATTAGCATGCCGAATATTACTTGGAATGTGAATTGGAACGAAATCGCCAATAGATAAGACCATTTTACGATTTGGGCCCAAGTTAGAAGCAGAGCCTAAGGTGTAAATTATCGATAGTCCATATCTCGGAAACTATAAGAGATAATGCAATTTGGCAACCGACAATGTAATTAGAATGCCGAATATTACTTGGAATGTGAATTGGAACGTAATCGCCAATAGATAAGACCATTTTACAATTTGGGCCCAAGTTAGAAGCAGAGCCTAAGGTGTAAATTATTGATAGTCCATATCTCGGAAACTATAAGAGATAATGCAATTTCGCAACCGGCAATGTAATTAGCATGCCGAATATCACTTGGAATGTGAATTGGGACGAAATCGCCAATAGATAAGACCATTTTACAATTTGGGCCCAAGTTAGAAGCAGAGCCTAAGGTGTAAATTATCGATAGTCCATATCTCGGAAACTATAAGAGTTAATGCAATTTGGCAACCGGCAATGTAATTAGCATGCCGAATATTACTTGGAATGTGAATTGGAACGAAATCGCCAATAGATAAGACCATTTTACAATTTGGGCCCAAGTTAGAAGCAGAGCCTAAGGTGTAAATTATCGATAGTCCATATCTCGGAAACTATAAGAGATAATGCAATTTGGCAACCGGCAATGTAATTAGCATGCCGAATATTACTTGGAATGTGAATTGGAACGAAATCGCCAATAGATAAGACCATTTTACAATTTGGGCCCAAGTTAGAAGCAGAGCCTAAGGTGTAAATTATCGATAGTCCATATCTCGGAAACTATAAGAGATAATGCAATTTGGCAACCGGCAATGTAATTAGCATGCCGAATATTACTTGGAATGTGAATTGGAACGAAATCGCCAATAGGTAAGACCATTTTACAATTTGGGCCCAAGTTAGAAGCAGAGCCTAAGGTGTAAATTATCGATAGTCCATATCTCGGAAACTATAAGAGATAATTCAATTTGGCAACCGGCAATGTAATTAGCATGCCGAATATTACTTGGAATGTGAATTGGAACGGAATCGCCAATAGATAAGACCATTTTACAATTTGGGCCCAAGTTAGAAGCAGAGCCTAAGGTGTAAATTATCGATAGTCCATATCTCGGAAACAATAAGAGATAATTCAATTTGGCAACCGGCAATGTAATTAGCATGCCGAATATTACTTGGAATGTGAATTGGAACGGAATCGCCAATAGATAAGACCATTTTACAATTTGGGCCCAAGTTAGAAGCAGAGCCTAAGGTGTAAATTATCGATAGTCCATATCTCGGAAACAATAAGAGATAATGCAATTTGGCAACCGGCAATGTAATTAGCATGCCGAATATCACTTGGAATGTGAATTGGGACGAAATCGCCAATAGATAAGACCATTTTACAATTTGGGCCCAAGTTAGAAGCAGAGCCTAAGGTGTAAATTATCGATAGTCCATATCTCGGAAACTATAAGAGATAATGCAATTTGGCAACCGGCAATGTAATTAGCATGCCGAATATTACTTGGAATGTGAATTGGAACGAAATCGCCAATAGATAAGACCATTTTACAATTTGGGCCCAAGTTAGAAGCAGAGCCTAAGGTGTAAATTATCGATAGTCCATATCTCGGAAACTATAAGAGATAATGCAATTTGGCAACCGGCAATGTAATTAGCATGCCGAATATTACTTGGAGTGTGAATTGGAACGAAATCGCCAATAGATAAGACCATTTTACAATTTGGGCCCAAGTTAGAAGCAGAGCCTAAGGTGTAAATTATCGATAGTCCATATCTCGGAAACTATAAGAGATAATGCAATTTGGCAACCGGCAATGTAATTAGCATGCCGAGTATTACTTGGAATGTGAATTGGAACGAAATCGCCAATAGATAAGACCATTTTACAATTTGGGCCCAAGTTAGAAGCAGAGCCTAAGGTGTAAATTATCGATAGTCCATATCTCGGAAACTATAAGAGATAATGCAATTTGGCAACCGGCAATGTAATTAGTATGCCGAATATTACTTGGAATGTGAATTGGAACGAAATCGCCAATAGATAAGACCATTTTACAATTTGGGCCCAAGTTAGAAGCAGAGCCTAAGGTGTAAATTATTGATAGTCCATATCTCGGAAACTCTAAGAGATAATGCAATTTCGCAATCGGCAATGTAATTAGCATGCCGAATATCACTTGGAATGTGAATTGGGACGAAATCGCCAATAGATAAGACCATTTTACAATTTGGGCCCAAGTTAGAAGCAGAGCCTAAGGTGTAAATTATCGATAGTCCATATCTCGGAAACTATAAGAGATAATGCAATTTGGCAACCGGCAATGTAATTAGCATGCCGAATATCACTTGGAATGTGAATTGGGACGAAATCGCCAATAGATAAGACCATTTTACAATTTGGGCCCAAGTTAGAAGCAGAGCCTAAGGTGTAAATTATCGAGAGTCCATATCTCGGAAACTATAAGAGATAATGCAATTTGGCAACCGGCAATGTAATTAGCATGCCGAATATTACTTGGAATGTGAATTGGAACGAAATCGCCAATAGATAAGACCATTTTACAATTTGGGTCCAAGTTAGAAGCAGAGCCTAAGGTGTAAATTATTGATAGTCCATATCTCGGAAACTATAAGAGATAATGCAATTTCGCAACCGGCAATGTAATTAGCATGCCGAATATTACTTCGAGTGTGAATTGGAACGAAATCGCCAATAGGTAAGACCATTTTACAATTTGGGCCCAAGTTAGAAGCAGAGCCTAAGGTGTAAATTATCGATAGTCCATATCTCGGAAACTATAAGAGATAATGCAATTTGGCAACCGGCAATGTAATTAGCATGCCGAATATTACTTGGAATGTGAATTGGAACGAAATCGCCAATAGATAAGGCCATTTTACAATTTGGGCCCAAGTTAGAAGCAGAGCCTAAGGTGTAAATTATCGATAGTCCATATCTCGGAAACTATAAGAGATAATGCAATTTGGCAACCGGCAATGTAATTAGCATGCCGAATATTACTTGGAATGTGAATTGGAACGAAATCGCCAATAGATAAGACCATTTTACAATTTGGGCCCAAGTTAGAAGCAGAGCCTAAGGTGTAAATTATTGATAGTCCATATCTCGGAAACTATAAGAGATAATGCAATTTGGCAACCGGCAATGTAATTAGCATGCCGAATATTACTTGGAATGTGAATTGGAACGAAATCGCCAATAGATAAGACCATTTTACAATTTGGGCCCAAGTTAGAAGCAGAGCCTAAGGTGTAAATTATCGATAGTCCATATCTCGGAAACTATAAGAGATAATGCAATTTGGCAACCGGCAATGTAATTAGCATGCCGAATATTACTTGGAATGTGAATTGGAACGAAATCGCCAATAGATAAGACCATTTTACAATTTGGTCCCAAGTTAGAAGCAGAGCCTAAGGTGTAAATTATCGATAGTCCATATCTCGGAAACTATAAGAGATAATGCAATTTGGCCACCGGCAATGTAATTAGCATGCCGAATATTACTTGGAATGTGAATTGGAACGAAATCGCCAATAGATAAGACCATTTTACAATTTGGGCCCAAGTTAGAAGCAGAGCCTAAGGTGTAAATTATCGATAGTCCATATCTCGGAAACTATAAGAGATAATGCAATTTGGCAACCGGCAATGTAATTAGCATGCCGAATATTATTTGGAATGTGAGTTGGAACGAAATCGCCAATAGATAAGACCATTTTACAATTTGGGCCCAAGTTAGAAGCAGAGCCTAAGGTGTAAATTATTGATAGTCCATATCTCGGAAACTATAAGAGATAATGCAATTTCGCAACCGGCAATGTAATTAGCATGCCGAATATTACTTCGAGTGTGAATTGGAACGAAATCGCCAATAGGTAAGACCATTTTACAATTTGGGCCCAAGTTAGAAGCAGAGCCTAAGGTGTAAATTATCGATAGTCCATATCTCGGAAACTATAAGAGATAATGCAATTTGGCAACCGGCAATGTAATTAGCATGCCGAATATTACTTGGAATGTGAATTGGAACGAAATCGCCAATAGATAAGGCCATTTTACAATTTGGGCCCAAGTTAGAAGCAGAGCCTAAGGTGTAAATTATCGATAGTCCATATCTCGGAAACTATAAGAGATAATGCAATTTGGCAACCGGCAATGTAATTAGCATGCCGAATATTACTTGGAATGTGAATTGGAACGAAATCGCCAATAGATAAGACCATTTTACAATTTGGGCCCAAGTTAGAAGCAGAGCCTAAGGTGTAAATTATTGATAGTCCATATCTCGGAAACTATAAGAGATAATGCAATTTGGCAACCGGCAATGTAATTAGCATGCCGAATATTACTTGGAATGTGAATTGGAACGAAATCGCCAATAGATAAGACCATTTTACAATTTGGGCCCAAGTTAGAAGCAGAGCCTAAGGTGTAAATTATCGATAGTCCATATCTCGGAAACTATAAGAGATAATGCAATTTGGCAACCGGCAATGTAATTAGCATGCCGAATATTACTTGGAATGTGAATTGGAACGAAATCGCCAATAGATAAGACCATTTTACAATTTGGGCCCAAGTTAGAAGCAGAGCCTAAGGTGTAAATTATCGATAGTCCATATCTCGGAAACTATAAGAGATAATGCAATTTGGCCACCGGCAATGTAATTAGCATGCCGAATATTACTTGGAATGTGAATTGGAACGAAATCGCCAATAGATAAGACCATTTTACAATTTGGGCCCAAGTTAGAAGCAGAGCCTAAGGTGTAAATTATCGATAGTCCATATCTCGGAAACTATAAGAGATAATGCAATTTGGCAACCGGCAATGTAATTAGCATGCCGAATATTACTTGGAATGTTAATTGGAACGAAATCGCCAATAGATAAGACCATTTTACGATTTGGGCCCAAGTTAGAAGCAGAGCCTAAGGTGTAAATTATCGATAGTCCATATCTCGGAAACTATAAGAGATAATGCAATTTGGCAACCGGCAATGTAATTAGCATGCCGAATATTACTTGGAATGTGAATTGGAACGAAATCGCCAATAGATAAGACCATTTTACAATTTGGGCCCAAGTTAGAAGCAGAGCCTATGGTGTAAATTATCGATAGTCCATATCTCGGAAACTATAAGAGATAATGCAATTTCGCAACCGGCAATGTAATTAGCATGCCGAATATCACTTGGAATGTGAATTGGGACGAAATCGCCAATAGATAAGACCATTTTACAATTTGGGCCCAAGTTAGAAGCAGAGCCTAAGGTGTAAATTATCGATAGTCCATATCTCGGAAACTATAAGAGATAATGCAATTTGGCAACCGGCAATGTAATTAGCATGCCGAATATTACTTGGAATGTGAATTGGAACGAAATCGCCAATAGATAAGACCATTTTACAATTTGGGCCCAAGTTAGAAGCAGAGCCTAAGGTGTAAATTATCGATAGTCCATATCTCTGAAACTATAAGAGATAATGCAATTTCGCAAACGGCAATGTAATTAGCATGCCGAATATTACTTGGAATGTGAATTGGGACGAAATCGCCAATAGAGAAGACCATATTACAATTTGGGCCCAAGTTAGAAGCAGAGCCTAAGGTGTAAATTATCGATAGTCCGTATCTCGGAAACTATAAGAGATAATGCAATTTGGCAACCGGCAATGTAATTAGCATGCCGAATATTACTTGGAATGTGAATTGGAACGAAATCGCCAATAGATAAGACCATTTTACAATTTGGGCCCAAGTTAGAAGCAGAGCCTAAGGTGTAAATTATCGATAGTCCATATCTCGGAAACTATAAGGGATAATGCAATTTCGCAACCGGCAATGTAATTAGCATGCCGAATATTACTTATTTTACAATTTGGGCCCAAGTTAGAAGCAGAGCCTAAGGTGTAAATTATCGATAGTCCATATCTCGGAAACTATAAGAGATAATGCAATTTGGCAACCGGCAATGTAATTAGCATGCCGAATATTACTTGGAATGTGAATTGGAACGAAATCGCCAATAGATAAGACCATTTTAGAATTTGGGCCCAAGTTAGAAGCAGAGCCTAAGGTGTAAATTATCTATAGTCCATATCTCGGAAACTATAAGAGATAATGCAATTTGGCAACCGGCAATGTAATTAGCATGCCGAATATTACTTGGAATGTGAATTGGAACGAAATCGCCAATAGATAAGACCATTTTACAATTTGGGCCCAAGTTAGAAGCAGAGCCTAAGGTGTAAATTATCGATAGTCCATATCCCGGAAACTATAAGAGATAATGCAATTTGGCAACCGGCAATGTAATTAGCATGCCGAATATTACTTGGAATGTAAATTGGAACGAAATCGCCAATAGATAAGACCATTTTACAATTTGGGCCCAAGTTAGAAGCAGAGCCTAAGGTGTAAATTATTGATAGTCCATATCTCGGAAACTATAGGAGATAATGCAATTTCGCAACCGGCAATGTAATTAGCATGCCGAATATCACTTGGAATGTGAATTGGGACGAAATCGCCAATAGATAAGACCATTTTACAATTTGGGCCCAAGTTAGAAGCAGAGCCTAAGGTGTAAATTATCGATAGTCCATATCTCGGAAACTATAAGAGATAATGCAATTTGGCAACCGGCAATGTAATTAGCATGCCGAATATTACTTGGAATGTGAATTGGAACGAAATCGCCAATAGATAAGACCATTTTACAATTTGGGCCCAAGTTAGAAGCAGAGCCTAAGGTGTAAATTATCGATAGTCCATATCTCGGAAACTATAAGAGATAATGCAATTTGGCAACCGGCAATGTAATTAGCATGCCGAATATTACTCGGAATGTGAATTGGAACGAAATCGCCAATAGGTAAGACCATTTTACAATTTGGGCCCAAGTTAGAAGCAGAGCCTAAGGTGTAAAGTATCGATAGTCCATATCTCGGAAACTATAAAAGATAATTCAATTTGGCAACCTGCAATGTAATTAGCATGCCGAATATTACTTGGAATGTGAATTGGAACGAAATCGCCAATAGATAAGACCATTTTACAATTTGGGCCCAAGTTAGAAGCAGAGCCTAAGGTGTAAATTATCGATAGTCCATATCTCGGAAACTATAAGAGATAATGCAATTTGGCAACCGGCAATGTAATTAGCATGCCGAATATTACTTGGAATGTGAATTGGAACGAAATCGCCAATAGATAAGACCATTTTACAATTTGGGCCCAAGTTAGAAGCAGAGCCTAAGGTGTAAATTATTGATAGTCCATATCTCGGAAACTATAAGAGATAATGCAATTTCGCAACCGGCAATGTAATTAGCATGCCGAATATCACTTGGAATGTGAATTGGGACGAAATCGCCAATAGATAAGACCATTTTACAATTTGGGCCCAAGTTAGAAGCAGAGCCTAAGGTGTAAATTATCGATAGTCCATATCTCGGAAACTATAAGAGATAATGCAATTTGGCAACCGGCAATGTAATTAGCATGCCGAATATTACTTGGAATGTGAATTGGAACGAAATCGCCAATAGATAAGACCATTTTACAATTTGGACCCAAGTTAGAAGCAGAGCCTAAGGTGTAAATTATCGATAGTCCGTATCTCGGAAACTATAAGAGATAATGCAATTTCGCAACCGGCAATGTAATTAGCATGCCGAATATTACTTGGAGTGTGAATTGGAACGAAATCGCCAATAGATAAGACCATTTTACAATTTGGGCCCAAGTTAGAAGCAGAGCCTAAGGTGTAAATTATCGATAGTCCATATATCGGAAACTATAAGAGATAATGCAATTTGGCAACCGGCAATGTAATTAGCATGCCGAATATTACTTGGAATGTGAATTGGAACGAAATCGAAAATAGATAAGACCATTTTACAATTTGGGCCCAAGTTAGAAGCAAAGCCTAAGGTGTAAATTATCGATAGTCCATATCTCGGAAACTATAAGAGATAATGCAATTTGGCAACCGGCAATGTAATTAGCATGCCGAATATTACTTGGAATGTGAATTGGAACGAAATCGCCAATAGATAAGACCATTTTACAATTTGGGCCCAAGTTAGAAGCCGAGCCTAAGGTGTAAATTATCGATAGTCCATATCTCGGAAACTATAAGAGATAATGCAATTTGGCAACCGGCAATGTAGTTAGCATGCCGAATATTACTTGGAATGTGAATTGCAACTAAATCGCCAATAGATAAGACCATTTTACAATTTGGGCCCAAGTTAGAAGCAGAGCCTAAGGTGTAAATTATCGATAGTCCATATCTCGGAAACTATAAGAGATAATGCAATTTGGCAACGGGCAATGTAATTAGCAAGCCGAATATTACTTGGAATGTGAATTGGAACGAAATCGCCAATAGATAAGACCATTTTACAATTTGGGCCCAAGTTAGAAGCAGAGCCTAAGGTGTAAATTATCGATAGTCCATATCTCGGAAACTATAAGAGATAATGCAATTTGGCAACCGGCAATGTAATTAGCATGCCGAATATTACTTGGAATGTGAATTGGAACGAAATCGCCAATAGGTAAGACCATTTTACAATTTGGGCCCAAGTTAGAAGCAGAGCCTAAGGTGTAAAGTATCGATAGTCCATATCTCGGAAACTATAAAAGATAATTCAATTTGGCAACCTGCAATGTAATTAGCATGCCGAATATTACTTGGAATGTGAATTGGAACGAAATCGCCAATAGATAAGACCATTTTACAATTTGGGCCCAAGTTAGAAGCAGAGCCTAAGGTGTAAATTATCGATAGTCCATATCTCGGAAACTATAAGAGATAATGCAATTTGGCAACCGGCAATGTAATTAGCATGCCGAATATTACTTGGAATGTGAATTGGAACGAAATCTCCAATAGATAAGACCATTTTACAATTTGGGCCCAAGTTAGAAGCAGAGCCTAAGGTGTAAATTATTGATAGTCCATATCTCGGAAACTATAAGAGATAATGCAATTTCGCAACCGGCAATGTAATTAGCATGCCGAATATCACTTGGAATGTGAATTGGGACGAAATCGCCAATAGATAAGACCATTTTACAATTTGGGCCCAAGTTAGAAGCAGAGCCTAAGGTGTAAATTATCGATAGTCCATATCTCGGAAACTATAAGAGATAATGCAATTTGGCAACCGGCAATGTAATTAGCATGCCGAATATTACTTGGAATGTGAATTGGAACGAAATCGCCAATAGATAAGACCATTTTACAGTTTGGACCCAAGTTAGAAGCAGAGCCTAAGGTGTAAATTATCGATAGTCCGTATCTCGGAAACTATAAGAGATAATGCAATTTCGCAACCGGCAATGTAATTAGCATGCCGAATATTACTTGGAGTGTGAATTGGAACGAAATCGCCAATAGATAAGACCATTTTACAATTTGGGCCCAAGTTAGAAGCAGAGATTAAGGTGTAAATTATCGATAGTCCATATATCGGAAACTATAAGAGATAATGCAATTTGGCAACCGGCAATGTAATTAGCATGCCGAATATTACTTGGAATGTGAATTGGAACGAAATCGAAAATAGATAAGACCATTTTACAATTTGGGCCCAAGTTAGAAGCAAAGCCTAAGGTGTAAATTATCGATAGTCCATATCTCGGAAACTATAAGAGATAATGCAATTTGGCAACCGGCAATGTAATTAGCATGCCGAATATTACTTGGAATGTGAATTGGAACGAAATCGCCAATAGATAAGACCATTTTACAATTTGGGCCCAAGTTAGAAGCCGAGCCTAAGGTGTAAATTATCGATAGTCCATATCTCGGAAACTATAAGAGATAATGCAATTTGGCAACCGGCAATGTAATTAGCATGCCGAATATTACTTGGAATGTGAATTGCAACTAAATCGCCAATAGATAAGACCATTTTACAATTTGGGCCCAAGTTAGAAGCAGAGCCTAAGGTGTAAATTATCGATAGTCCATATCTCGGAAACTATAAGAGATAATGCAATTTGGCAACGGGCAATGTAATTAGCAAGCCGAATATTACTTGGAATGTGAATTGGAACGAAATCGCCAATAGATAAGACCATTTTACAATTTGGGCCCAAGTTAGAAGCAGAGCCTAAGGTGTAAATTATCGATAGTCCATATCTCGGAAACTATAAGAGATAATGCAATTTGGCAACCGGCAATGTAATTAGCATGCCGAATATTACTTGGAATGTGAATTGGAACGAAATCGCCAATAGATAAGACCATTTTACAATTTGGGCCCAAGTTAGAAGCAGAGCCTAAGGTGTAAATTATCGATAGTCCATATCTCGGAAACTATAAGAGATAATGCAATTTGGCAACCGGCAATGTAATTAGCATGCCGAATATTACTTGGAATGTGAATTGGAACGAAATCGCCAATAGATAAGACCATTTTAAAATTTGGGCCCAAGTTAGAAGCAGAGCCTAAGGTGTAAATTATCGATAGTCCATATCTCGGAAACTATAAGAGATAATGCAATTTGGCAACCGGCAATGTAATTAGCATGCCGAATATTACTTGGAATGTGAATTGGAACGAAATCGCCAATAGATAAGACCATTTTACAATTTGGGCCCAAGTTAGAAGCAGAGCCTAAGGTATAAATTATCGATAGTCCATATCTCGGAAACTATAAGAGATAATGCAATTTGGCAACCGGCAATGTAATTAGCATGCCGAATATTACTTGGAATGTGAATTGGAACGAAATCGCCAATAGATAAGATCATTTTACAATTTGGGCCCAAGTTAGAAGCAGAGCCTAATGTGTAAATTATCGATAGTCCATATCTCGGAAACTATAAGAGATAATGCAATTTGGCAACCGGCAATGTAATTAGCATGCCGAATATTACTTGGAATGTGAATTGCAACTAAATCGCCAATAGATAAGACCATTTTACAATTTGGGCCCAAGTTAGAAGCAGAGCCTAAGGTGTAAATTATCGATAGTCCATATCTCGGAAACTATAAGAGATAATGCAATTTGGCAACCGGCAATGTAATTAGCATGCCGAATATTACTTGGAATGTGAATTGGGACGAAATCGCCAATAGTTAAGACCATTTTACAATTTGGGCCCAAGTTAGAAGCAGAGCCTAAGGTGTAAATGGCAATGTAATTAGCATGCCGAATATTACTTGGAATGTGAATTGCAACTAAATCGACAATAGATAAGACCATTTTACAATTTGGGCCCAAGTTAGAAGCAGAGCCTAAGGTGTAAATTATCGATAGTCCATATCTCGGAAACTATAAGAGATAATGCAATTTGGCAACCGGCAATGTAATTAGCATGCCGAATATTACTTGGAATGTGAATTGGAACGAAATCGCCAATAGATAAGACCATTTTACGATTTGGGCCCAAGTTAGAAGCAGAGCCTAAGGTGTAAATTATCGATAGTCCATATCTCGGAAACTATAAGAGATAATGCAATTTGGCAACCGACAATGTAATTAGAATGCCGAATATTACTTGGAATGTGAATTGGAACGTAATCGCCAATAGATAAGACCATTTTACAATTTGGGCCCAAGTTAGAAGCAGAGCCTAAGGTGTAAATTATTGATAGTCCATATCTCGGAAACTATAAGAGATAATGCAATTTCGCAACCGGCAATGTAATTAGCATGCCGAATATCACTTGGAATGTGAATTGGGACGAAATCGCCAATAGATAAGACCATTTTACAATTTGGGCCCAAGTTAGAAGCAGAGCCTAAGGTGTAAATTATCGATAGTCCATATCTCGGAAACTATAAGAGTTAATGCAATTTGGCAACCGGCAATGTAATTAGCATGCCGAATATTACTTGGAATGTGAATTGGAACGAAATCGCCAATAGATAAGACCATTTTACAATTTGGGCCCAAGTTAGAAGCAGAGCCTAAGGTGTAAATTATCGATAGTCCATATCTCGGAAACTATAAGAGATAATGCAATTTGGCAACCGGCAATGTAATTAGCATGCCGAATATTACTTGGAATGTGAATTGGAACGAAATCGCCAATAGATAAGACCATTTTACAATTTGGGCCCAAGTTAGAAGCAGAGCCTAAGGTGTAAATTATCGATAGTCCATATCTCGGAAACTATAAGAGATAATGCAATTTGGCAACCGGCAATGTAATTAGCATGCCGAATATTACTTGGAATGTGAATTGGAACGAAATCGCCAATAGGTAAGACCATTTTACAATTTGGGCCCAAGTTAGAAGCAGAGCCTAAGGTGTAAATTATCGATAGTCCATATCTCGGAAACTATAAGAGATAATTCAATTTGGCAACCGGCAATGTAATTAGCATGCCGAATATTACTTGGAATGTGAATTGGAACGGAATCGCCAATAGATAAGACCATTTTACAATTTGGGCCCAAGTTAGAAACAGAGCCTAAGGTGTAAATTATCGATAGTCCATATCTCGGAAACAATAAGAGATAATGCAATTTGGCAACCGGCAATGTAATTAGCATGCCGAATATCACTTGGAATGTGAATTGGGACGAAATCGCCAATAGATAAGACCATTTTACAATTTGGGCCCAAGTTAGAAGCAGAGCCTAAGGTGTAAATTATCGATAGTCCATATCTCGGAAACTATAAGAGATAATGCAATTTGGCAACCGGCAATGTAATTAGCATGCCGAATATTACTTGGAATGTGAATTGGAACGAAATCGCCAATAGATAAGACCATTTTACAATTTGGACCCAAGTTAGAAGCAGAGCCTAAGGTGTAAATTATCGATAGTCCGTATCTCGGAAACTATAAGAGATAATGCAATTTCGCAACCGGCAATGTAATTAGCATGCCGAATATTACTTGGAGTGTGAATTGGAACGAAATCGCCAATAGATAAGACCATTTTACAATTTGGGCCCAAGTTAGAAGCAGAGCCTAAGGTGTAAATTATCGATAGTCCATATATCGGAAACTATAAGAGATAATGCAATTTGGCAACCGGCAATGTAATTAGCATGCCGAATATTACTTGGAATGTGAATTGGAACGAAATCGAAAATAGATAAGACCATTTTACAATTTGGGCCCAAGTTAGAAGCAAAGCCTAAGGTGTAAATTATCGATAGTCCATATCTCGGAAACTATAAGAGATAATGCAATTTGGCAACCGGCAATGTAATTAGCATGCCGAATATTACTTGGAATGTGAATTGGAACGAAATCGCCAATAGATAAGACCATTTTACAATTTGGGCCCAAGTTAGAAGCCGAGCCTAAGGTGTAAATTATCGATAGTCCATATCTCGGAAACTATAAGAGATAATGCAATTTGGCAACCGGCAATGTAATTAGCATGCCGAATATTACTTGGAATGTGAATTGCAACTAAATCGCCAATAGATAAGACCATTTTACAATTTGGGCCCAAGTTAGAAGCAGAGCCTAAGGTGTAAATTATCGATAGTCCATATCTCGGAAACTATAAGAGATAATGCAATTTGGCAACGGGCAATGTAATTAGCAAGCCGAATATTACTTGGAATGTGAATTGGAACGAAATCGCCAATAGATAAGACCATTTTACAATTTGGGCCCAAGTTAGAAGCAGAGCCTAAGGTGTAAATTATCGATAGTCCATATCTCGGAAACTATAAGAGATAATGCAATTTGGCAACCGGCAATGTAATTAGCATGCCGAATATTACTTGGAATGTGAATTGGAACGAAATCGCCAATAGGTAAGACCATTTTACAATTTGGGCCCAAGTTAGAAGCAGAGCCTAAGGTGTAAAGTATCGATAGTCCATATCTCGGAAACTATAAAAGATAATTCAATTTGGCAACCTGCAATGTAATTAGCATGCCGAATATTACTTGGAATGTGAATTGGAACGAAATCGCCAATAGATAAGACCATTTTACAATTTGGGCCCAAGTTAGAAGCAGAGCCTAAGGTGTAAATTATCGATAGTCCATATCTCGGAAACTATAAGAGATAATGCAATTTGGCAACCGGCAATGTAATTAGCATGCCGAATATTACTTGGAATGTGAATTGGAACGAAATCGCCAATAGATAAGACCATTTTACAATTTGGGCCCAAGTTAGAAGCAGAGCCTAAGGTGTAAATTATTGATAGTCCATATCTCGGAAACTATAAGAGATAATGCAATTTCGCAACCGGCAATGTAATTAGCATGCCGAATATCACTTGGAATGTGAATTGGGACGAAATCGCCAATAGATAAGACCATTTTACAATTTGGGCCCAAGTTAGAAGCAGAGCCTAAGGTGTAAATTATCGATAGTCCATATCTCGGAAACTATAAGAGATAATGCAATTTGGCAACCGGCAATGTAATTAGCATGCCGAATATTACTTGGAATGTGAATTGGAACGAAATCGCCAATAGATAAGACCATTTTACAATTTGGACCCAAGTTAGAAGCAGAGCCTAAGGTGTAAATTATCGATAGCCCGTATCTCGGAAACTATAAGAGATAATGCAATTTCGCAACCGGCAATGTAATTAGCATGCCGAATATTACTTGGAGTGTGAATTGGAACGAAATCGCCAATAGATAAGACCATTTTACAATTTGGGCCCAAGTTAGAAGCAGAGCCTAAGGTGTAAATTATCGATAGTCCATATATCGGAAACTATAAGAGATAATGCAATTTGGCAACCGGCAATGTAATTAGCATGCCGAATATTACTTGGAATGTGAATTGGAACGAAATCGAAAATAGATAAGACCATTTTACAATTTGGGCCCAAGTTAGAAGCAAAGCCTAAGGTGTAAATTATCGATAGTCCATATCTCGGAAACTATAAGAGATAATGCAATTTGGCAACCGGCAATGTAATTAGCATGCCGAATATTACTTGGAATGTGAATTGGAACGAAATCGCCAATAGATAAGACCATTTTACAATTTGGGCCCAAGTTAGAAGCCGAGCCTAAGGTGTAAATTATCGATAGTCCATATCTCGGAAACTATAAGAGATAATGCAATTTGGCAACCGGCAATGTAATTAGCATGCCGAATATTACTTGGAATGTGAATTGCAACTAAATCGCCAATAGATAAGACCATTTTACAATTTGGGCCCAAGTTAGAAGCAGAGCCTAAGGTGTAAATTATCGATAGTCCATATCTCGGAAACTATAAGAGATAATGCAATTTGGCAACGGGCAATGTAATTAGCAAGCCGAATATTACTTGGAATGTGAATTGGAACGAAATCGCCAATAGATAAGACCATTTTACAATTTGGGCCCAAGTTAGAAGCAGAGCCTAAGGTGTAAATTATCGATAGTCCATATCTCGGAAACTATAAGAGATAATGCAATTTGGCAACCGGCAATGTAATTAGCATGCCGAATATTACTTGGAATGTGAATTGGAACGAAATCGCCAATAGATAAGACCATTTTACAATTTGGGCCCAAGTTAGAAGCAGAGCCTAAGGTGTAAATTATCGATAGTCCATATCTCGGAAACTATAAGAGATAATGCAATTTGGCAACCGGCAATGTAATTAGCATGCCGAATATTACTTGGAATGTGAATTGGAACGAAATCGCCAATAGATAAGACCATTTTAAAATTTGGGCCCAAGTTAGAAGCAGAGCCTAAGGTGTAAATTATCGATAGTCCATATCTCGGAAACTATAAGAGATAATGCAATTTGGCAACCGGCAATGTAATTAGCATGCCGAATATTACTTGGAATGTGAATTGGAACGAAATCGCCAATAGATAAGACCATTTTACAATTTGGGCCCAAGTTAGAAGCAGAGCCTAAGGTATAAATTATCGATAGTCCATATCTCGGAAACTATAAGAGATAATGCAATTTGGCAACCGGCAATGTAATTAGCATGCCGAATATTACTTGGAATGTGAATTGGAACGAAATCGCCAATAGATAAGATCATTTTACAATTTGGGCCCAAGTTAGAAGCAGAGCCTAATGTGTAAATTATCGATAGTCCATATCTCGGAAACTATAAGAGATAATGCAATTTGGCAACCGGAAATGTAATTAGCATGCCGAATATTACTTGGAATGTGAATTGCAACTAAATCGCCAATAGATAAGACCATTTTACAATTTGGGCCCAAGTTAGAAGCAGAGCCTAAGGTGTAAATTATCGATAGTCCATATCTCGGAAACTATAAGAGATAATGCAATTTGGCAACCGGCAATGTAATTAGCATGCCGAATATTACTTGGAATGTGAATTGGGACGAAATCGCCAATAGTTAAGACCATTTTACAATTTGGGCCCAAGTTAGAAGCAGAGCCTAAGGTGTAAATGGCAATGTAATTAGCATGCCGAATATTACTTGGAATGTGAATTGCAACTAAATCGACAATAGATAAGACCATTTTACAATTTGGGCCCAAGTTAGAAGCAGAGCCTAAGGTGTAAATTATCGATAGTCCATATCTCGGAAACTATAAGAGATAATGCAATTTGGCAACCGGCAATGTAATTAGCATGCCGAATATTACTTGGAATGTGAATTGGAACGAAATCGCCAATAGATAAGACCATTTTACGATTTGGGCCCAAGTTAGAAGCAGAGCCTAAGGTGTAAATTATCGATAGTCCATATCTCGGAAACTATAAGAGATAATGCAATTTGGCAACCGACAATGTAATTAGAATGCCGAATATTACTTGGAATGTGAATTGGAACGTAATCGCCAATAGATAAGACCATTTTACAATTTGGGCCCAAGTTAGAAGCAGAGCCTAAGGTGTAAATTATTGATAGTCCATATCTCGGAAACTATAAGAGATAATGCAATTTCGCAACCGGCAATGTAATTAGCATGCCGAATATCACTTGGAATGTGAATTGGGACGAAATCGCCAATAGATAAGACCATTTTACAATTTGGGCCCAAGTTAGAAGCAGAGCCTAAGGTGTAAATTATCGATAGTCCATATCTCGGAAACTATAAGAGTTAATGCAATTTGGCAACCGGCAATGTAATTAGCATGCCGAATATTACTTGGAATGTGAATTGGAACGAAATCGCCAATAGATAAGACCATTTTACAATTTGGGCCCAAGTTAGAAGCAGAGCCTAAGGTGTAAATTATCGATAGTCCATATCTCGGAAACTATAAGAGATAATGCAATTTGGCAACCGGCAATGTAATTAGCATGCCGAATATTACTTGGAATGTGAATTGGAACGAAATCGCCAATAGATAAGACCATTTTACAATTTGGGCCCAAGTTAGAAGCAGAGCCTAAGGTGTAAATTATCGATAGTCCATATCTCGGAAACTATAAGAGATAATGCAATTTGGCAACCGGCAATGTAATTAGCATGCCGAATATTACTTGGAATGTGAATTGGAACGAAATCGCCAATAGGTAAGACCATTTTACAATTTGGGCCCAAGTTAGAAGCAGAGCCTAAGGTGTAAATTATCGATAGTCCATATCTCGGAAACTATAAGAGATAATTCAATTTGGCAACCGGCAATGTAATTAGCATGCCGAATATTACTTGGAATGTGAATTGGAACGGAATCGCCAATAGATAAGACCATTTTACAATTTGGGCCCAAGTTAGAAGCAGAGCCTAAGGTGTAAATTATCGATAGTCCATATCTCGGAAACAATAAGAGATAATGCAATTTGGCAACCGGCAATGTAATTAGCATGCCGAATATTACTTGGAATGTGAATTGGAACGAAATCGCCAATAGATAAGACCATTTTACAATTTGGGCCCAAGTTAGAAGCAGAGCCTAAGGTGTAAATTATCGATAGTCCATATCTCGGAAACTATAAGAGATAATGCAATTTGGCAACCGGCAATGTAATTAGCATGCCGAATATTACTTGGAATGTGAATTGGAACGAAATCGCCAATATATAAGACCATTTTACAATTTGGGCCCAAGTTATAAGCAGAGCCTATGGTGTAAATTATCGATAGTCCATATCTCGGAAACTATAAGAGATAATGCAATTTGGCAACCGGCAATGTAATTAGCATGCCGAATATTACTTGGAATGTGAATTGGAACGAAATCGCCAATAGATAAGACCATTTTACAATTTGGGCCCAAGTTAGAAGCAGAGCCTAAGGTGTAAATTATCGATAGTCCATATCTCGGAAACTATAAGAGATAATGCAATTTGGCAACCGGCAATGTAATTAGCATGCCGAATATTACTTGGAATGTGAATTGGAACGAAATCGCCAATAGGTAAGACCATTTTACAATTTGGGCCCAAGTTAGAAGCAGAGCCTAAGGTGTAAATTATCGATAGTCCATATCTCGGAAACTATAAGAGATAATTCAATTTGGCAACCGGCAATGTAATTAGCATGCCGAATATTACTTGGAATGTGAATTGGAACGGAATCGCCAATAGATAAGACCATTTTACAATTTGGGCCCAAGTTAGAAGCAGAGCCTAAGGTGTAAATTATCGATAGTCCATATCTCGGAAACTATAAGAGATAATGCAATTTGGCAACCGGCAATGTAATTAGCATGCCGAATATTACTTGGAATGTGAATTGGAACGAAATCGCCAATAGATAAGACCATTTTACAATTTGGGCCCAAGTTAGAAGCAGAGCCTAAGGTGTAAATTATCGATAGTCCATATCTCGGAAACTATAAGAGATAATGCAATTTGGCAACCGGCAATGTAATTAGCATGCCGAATATTACTTGGAATGTGAATTGGAACGAAATCGCCAATATATAAGACCATTTTACAATTTGGGCCCAAGTTAGAAGCAGAGCCTATGGTGTAAATTATCGATAGTCCATATCTCGGAAACTATAAGAGATAATGCAATTTGGCAACCGGCAATGTAATTAGCATGCCGAATATTACTTGGAATGTGAATTGGAACGAAATCGCCAATAGATAAGACCATTTTACAATTTGGGCCCAAGTTATAAGCAGAGCCTATGGTGTAAATTATCGATAGTCCATATCTCGGAAACTATAAGAGATAATGCAATTTGGCAACCGGCAATGTAATTAGCATGCCGAATATTATTTGGAATGTGAGTTGGAACGAAATCGCCAATAGATAAGACCATTTTACAATTTGGGCCCAAGTTATAAGCAGAGCCTATGGTGTAAATTATCGATAGTCCATATCTCGGAAACTATAAGAGATAATGCAATTTGGCAACCGGCAATGTAATTAGCATGCCGAATATTACTTGGAATGTGAATTGGAACGAAATCGCCAATAGATGAGACCATTTTACAATTTGGGCCCAAGTTAGAAGCAGAGCCTAAGGTGTAAATTATCGATAGTCCATATCTCGGAAACTATAAGAGTTAATGCAATTTGGCAACCGGCAATGTAATTAGCATGCCGAATATTACTTGGAATGTGAATTGGAACGAAATCGCCAATAGATAAGACCATTTTACAATTTGGGCCCAAGTTAGAAGCAGAGCCTAAGGTGTAAATTATCGATAGTCCATATCTCGGAAACTATAAGAGATAATGCAATTTGGCAACCGGCAATGTAATTAGCATGCCGAATATTACTTGGAATGTGAATTGGAACGAAATCGCCAATAGATAAGACCATTTTACAATTTGGGCCCAAGTTAGAAGCAGAGCCTAAGGTGTAAATTATCGATAGTCCATATCTCGGAAACTATAAGAGATAATGCAATTTGGCAACCGGCAATGTAATTAGCATGCCGAATATTACTTGGAATGTGAATTGGAACGAAAACGCCAATAGATAAGACCATTTTACAATTTGGGCCCAAGTTAGAAGCAGAACCTAAGGTGTAAATTATCGATAGTCCATATCTCGGAAACTATAAGAGATAATGCAATTTGGCAACCGGCAATGTAATTAGCATGCCGAATATTACTTGGAATGTGAATTGGAACGAAATCGCCAATAGAGAAGACCATTTTACAATTTGGGCCCAAGTTAGAAGCAGAGCCTAAGGTGTAAATTATCGATAGTCCATATCTCGGAAACTATAAGAGATAATGCAATTTGGCAACTGGCAATGTAATTAGCATGCCGAATATTACTTGGAATGTGAATTCCAACGAAAACGCCAATAGATAAGACCATTTTACAATTTGGGCCCAAGTTAGAAGCAGAGCCTAAGGTGTAAATTATCGATAGTCCATATCTCGGAAACTATAAGAGATAATGCAATTTGGCAACCGGCAATGTAATTAGCATGCCGAATATTACTTGGAATGTGAATTGGAACGAAATCGCCAATAGATAAGACCATTTTACAATTTGGGCCCAAGTTAGAAGCAGAGCCTAAGGTGTAAATTATCGATAGCCCATATCTCGGAAACTATAAGAGATAATGCAATTTGGCAACCGGCAATGTAATTAGCATGCCGAATATTACTTGGAATGTGAATTGGAACGAAATCGCCAATAGATAAGACCATTTTACAATTTGGGCCCAAGTTAAAAGCAGAGCCTAAGGTGTAAATTATCGATAGTCCATATCTCGGAAACTATAAGAGATAATGCAATTTGGCAACCGGCAATGTAATTAGCATGCCGAATATTACTTGGAATGTGAATTGGAACGAAATCGCCAATAGATAAGACCATTTTACAATTTGTTCCCAAGTTAGAAGCAGAGCCTAAGGTGTAAATTATTGATAGTCCATATCTCGGAAACTATAAGAGATAATGCAATTTCGCAACCGGCAATGTAATTAGCATGCCGAATATCACTTGGAATGTGAATTGGGACGAAATCGCCAATAGATAAGACCATTTTACAATTATGCCCAAGTTAGAAGCAGAGCCTAAGGTGTAAATTATCGATAGTCCATATCTCGGAAACTATAAGAGATAATGCAATTTGGCAACCGGCAATGTAATTAGCATGCCGAATATTACTTGGAATGTGAATTGGAACGAAATCGCCAATAGATAAGACCATTTTACAATTTGGGCCCAAGTTAGAAGCAGAGCCTAAGATGTAAATTATCGATAGTCCATATCTCGGAAACTATAAGAGATAATGCAATTTGGCAACCGGCAATGTAATTAGCATGCCGAATATTACTTGGAATGTGAATTGGAACGAAATCGCCAATAGATAAGACCATTTTACAATTTGGGCCCAAGTTAGAAGCAGAGCCTAAGGTGTAAATTATCGATAGTCCATATCTCGGAAACTATAAGAGATAATTCAATTTGGCAACCGGCAATGTAATTAGCATGCCGGATATTACTTGGAATGTGAATTGGAACGAAATCGCCAATAGATAAGACCATTTTACAATTTGGGCCCAAGTTAGAAGCAGAGCCTAAGGTGTAAATTATCGATAGTCCATATCTCGGAAACTATAAGAGATAATGCAATTTGGCAACCGGCAATGTAATTAGCATGCCGAATATTACTTGGAATGTGAATTGGAACGAAATCGCCAATAGATAAGACGATTTTACAATTTGGGCCCAAGTTAGAAGCAGAGCCTAAGATGTAAATTATCGATAGTCCATATCTCGGAAACTATAAGAGATAATGCAATTTGGCAACCGGCAATGTAATTAGCATGCCGAATATTACTTGGAATGTGAATTGGAACGAAATCGCCAATAGGTAAGGCCATTTTACAATTTGGGCCCAAGTTAGAAGCAGAGCCTAAGGTGTAAATTATCGATAGTCCATATCTCGGAAACTATAAGAGATAATGCAATTTGGCAACCGGCAATGTAATTAGCATGCCGAATATTACTTGGAATGTGAATTGGAACGAAATCGCCAATAGATAAGACCATTTTACAATTTGGGCCCAAGTTAGAAGCAGAGCCTAAGGTATAAATTATCGATAGTCCATATCTCGGAAACTATAAGAGATAATGCAATTTGGCAACCGGCAATGTAATTAGCATGCCGAATATTACTTGGAATGTGAATTGGAACGAAATCGCCAATAGATAAGATCATTTTACAATTTGGGCCCAAGTTAGAAGCAGAGCCTAATGTGTAAATTATCGATAGTCCATATCTCGGAAACTATAAGAGATAATGCAATTTGGCAACCGGAAATGTAATTAGCATGCCGAATATTACTTGGAATGTGAATTGCAACTAAATCGCCAATAGATAAGACCATTTTACAATTTGGGCCCAAGTTAGAAGCAGAGCCTAAGGTGTAAATTATCGATAGTCCATATCTCGGAAACTATAAGAGATAATGCAATTTGGCAACCGGCAATGTAATTAGCATGCCGAATATTACTTGGAATGTGAATTGGGACGAAATCGCCAATAGTTAAGACCATTTTACAATTTGGGCCCAAGTTAGAAGCAGAGCCTAAGGTGTAAATGGCAATGTAATTAGCATGCCGAATATTACTTGGAATGTGAATTGCAACTAAATCGACAATAGATAAGACCATTTTACAATTTGGGCCCAAGTTAGAAGCAGAGCCTAAGGTGTAAATTATCGATAGTCCATATCTCGGAAACTATAAGAGATAATGCAATTTGGCAACCGGCAATGTAATTAGCATGCCGAATATTACTTGGAATGTGAATTGGAACGAAATCGCCAATAGATAAGACCATTTTACGATTTGGGCCCAAGTTAGAAGCAGAGCCTAAGGTGTAAATTATCGATAGTCCATATCTCGGAAACTATAAGAGATAATGCAATTTGGCAACCGACAATGTAATTAGAATGCCGAATATTACTTGGAATGTGAATTGGAACGTAATCGCCAATAGATAAGACCATTTTACAATTTGGGCCCAAGTTAGAAGCAGAGCCTAAGGTGTAAATTATTGATAGTCCATATCTCGGAAACTATAAGAGATAATGCAATTTCGCAACCGGCAATGTAATTAGCATGCCGAATATCACTTGGAATGTGAATTGGGACGAAATCGCCAATAGATAAGACCATTTTACAATTTGGGCCCAAGTTAGAAGCAGAGCCTAAGGTGTAAATTATCGATAGTCCATATCTCGGAAACTATAAGAGTTAATGCAATTTGGCAACCGGCAATGTAATTAGCATGCCGAATATTACTTGGAATGTGAATTGGAACGAAATCGCCAATAGATAAGACCATTTTACAATTTGGGCCCAAGTTAGAAGCAGAGCCTAAGGTGTAAATTATCGATAGTCCATATCTCGGAAACTATAAGAGATAATGCAATTTGGCAACCGGCAATGTAATTAGCATGCCGAATATTACTTGGAATGTGAATTGGAACGAAATCGCCAATAGATAAGACCATTTTACAATTTGGGCCCAAGTTAGAAGCAGAGCCTAAGGTGTAAATTATCGATAGTCCATATCTCGGAAACTATAAGAGATAATGCAATTTGGCAACCGGCAATGTAATTAGCATGCCGAATATTACTTGGAATGTGAATTGGAACGAAATCGCCAATAGGTAAGACCATTTTACAATTTGGGCCCAAGTTAGAAGCAGAGCCTAAGGTGTAAATTATCGATAGTCCATATCTCGGAAACTATAAGAGATAATTCAATTTGGCAACCGGCAATGTAATTAGCATGCCGAATATTACTTGGAATGTGAATTGGAACGGAATCGCCAATAGATAAGACCATTTTACAATTTGGGCCCAAGTTAGAAGCAGAGCCTAAGGTGTAAATTATCGATAGTCCATATCTCGGAAACAATAAGAGATAATGCAATTTGGCAACCGGCAATGTAATTAGCATGCCGAATATTACTTGGAATGTGAATTGGAACGAAATCGCCAATAGATAAGACCATTTTACAATTTGGGCCCAAGTTAGAAGCAGAGCCTAAGGTGTAAATTATCGATAGTCCATATCTCGGAAACTATAAGAGATAATGCAATTTGGCAACCGGCAATGTAATTAGCATGCCGAATATTACTTGGAATGTGAATTGGAACGAAATCGCCAATATATAAGACCATTTTACAATTTGGGCCCAAGTTATAAGCAGAGCCTATGGTGTAAATTATCGATAGTCCATATCTCGGAAACTATAAGAGATAATGCAATTTGGCAACCGGCAATGTAATTAGCATGCCGAATATTACTTGGAATGTGAATTGGAACGAAATCGCCAATAGATAAGACCATTTTACAATTTGGGCCCAAGTTAGAAGCAGAGCCTAAGGTGTAAATTATCGATAGTCCATATCTCGGAAACTATAAGAGATAATGCAATTTGGCAACCGGCAATGTAATTAGCATGCCGAATATTACTTGGAATGTGAATTGGAACGAAATCGCCAATAGGTAAGACCATTTTACAATTTGGGCCCAAGTTAGAAGCAGAGCCTAAGGTGTAAATTATCGATAGTCCATATCTCGGAAACTATAAGAGATAATTCAATTTGGCAACCGGCAATGTAATTAGCATGCCGAATATTACTTGGAATGTGAATTGGAACGGAATCGCCAATAGATAAGACCATTTTACAATTTGGGCCCAAGTTAGAAGCAGAGCCTAAGGTGTAAATTATCGATAGTCCATATCTCGGAAACTATAAGAGATAATGCAATTTGGCAACCGGCAATGTAATTAGCATGCCGAATATTACTTGGAATGTGAATTGGAACGAAATCGCCAATAGATAAGACCATTTTACAATTTGGGCCCAAGTTAGAAGCAGAGCCTAAGGTGTAAATTATCGATAGTCCATATCTCGGAAACTATAAGAGATAATGCAATTTGGCAACCGGCAATGTAATTAGCATGCCGAATATTACTTGGAATGTGAATTGGAACGAAATCGCCAATATATAAGACCATTTTACAATTTGGGCCCAAGTTAGAAGCAGAGCCTATGGTGTAAATTATCGATAGTCCATATCTCGGAAACTATAAGAGATAATGCAATTTGGCAACCGGCAATGTAATTAGCATGCCGAATATTACTTGGAATGTGAATTGGAACGAAATCGCCAATAGATAAGACCATTTTACAATTTGGGCCCAAGTTATAAGCAGAGCCTATGGTGTAAATTATCGATAGTCCATATCTCGGAAACTATAAGAGATAATGCAATTTGGCAACCGGCAATGTAATTAGCA
The DNA here is from genome assembly GCF_030347505.1 of Rhynchophorus ferrugineus. NCBI lineage: Eukaryota > Metazoa > Arthropoda > Insecta > Coleoptera > Curculionidae > Rhynchophorus > Rhynchophorus ferrugineus. The sequence goes on from NW_027472855.1 coordinate 171,728, forward strand.
TGCCGAATATTATTTGGAATGTGAGTTGGAACGAAATCGCCAATAGATAAGACCATTTTACAATTTGGGCCCAAGTTATAAGCAGAGCCTATGGTGTAAATTATCGATAGTCCATATCTCGGAAACTATAAGAGATAATGCAATTTGGCAACCGGCAATGTAATTAGCATGCCGAATATTACTTGGAATGTGAATTGGAACGAAATCGCCAATAGATGAGACCATTTTACAATTTGGGCCCAAGTTAGAAGCAGAGCCTAAGGTGTAAATTATCGATAGTCCATATCTCGGAAACTATAAGAGTTAATGCAATTTGGCAACCGGCAATGTAATTAGCATGCCGAATATTACTTGGAATGTGAATTGGAACGAAATCGCCAATAGATAAGACCATTTTACAATTTGGGCCCAAGTTAGAAGCAGAGCCTAAGGTGTAAATTATCGATAGTCCATATCTCGGAAACTATAAGAGATAATGCAATTTGGCAACCGGCAATGTAATTAGCATGCCGAATATTACTTGGAATGTGAATTGGAACGAAATCGCCAATAGATAAGACCATTTTACAATTTGGGCCCAAGTTAGAAGCAGAGCCTAAGGTGTAAATTATCGATAGTCCATATCTCGGAAACTATAAGAGATAATGCAATTTGGCAACCGGCAATGTAATTAGCATGCCGAATATTACTTGGAATGTGAATTGGAACGAAAACGCCAATAGATAAGACCATTTTACAATTTGGGCCCAAGTTAGAAGCAGAACCTAAGGTGTAAATTATCGATAGTCCATATCTCGGAAACTATAAGAGATAATGCAATTTGGCAACCGGCAATGTAATTAGCATGCCGAATATTACTTGGAATGTGAATTGGAACGAAATCGCCAATAGAGAAGACCATTTTACAATTTGGGCCCAAGTTAGAAGCAGAGCCTAAGGTGTAAATTATCGATAGTCCATATCTCGGAAACTATAAGAGATAATGCAATTTGGCAACTGGCAATGTAATTAGCATGCCGAATATTACTTGGAATGTGTATTCCAACGAAAACGCCAATAGATAAGACCATTTTACAATTTGGGCCCAAGTTAGAAGCAGAGCCTAAGGTGTAAATTATCGATAGTCCATATCTCGGAAACTATAAGAGATAATGCAATTTGGCAACCGGCAATGTAATTAGCATGCCGAATATTACTTGGAATGTGAATTGGAACGAAATCGCCAATAGATAAGACCATTTTACAATTTGGGCCCAAGTTAGAAGCAGAGCCTAAGGTGTAAATTATCGATAGCCCATATCTCGGAAACTATAAGAGATAATGCAATTTGGCAACCGGCAATGTAATTAGCATGCCGAATATTACTTGGAATGTGAATTGGAACGAAATCGCCAATAGATAAGACCATTTTACAATTTGGGCCCAAGTTAAAAGCAGAGCCTAAGGTGTAAATTATCGATAGTCCATATCTCGGAAACTATAAGAGATAATGCAATTTGGCAACCGGCAATGTAATTAGCATGCCGAATATTACTTGGAATGTGAATTGGAACGAAATCGCCAATAGATAAGACCATTTTACAATTTGTTCCCAAGTTAGAAGCAGAGCCTAAGGTGTAAATTATTGATAGTCCATATCTCGGAAACTATAAGAGATAATGCAATTTCGCAACCGGCAATGTAATTAGCATGCCGAATATCACTTGGAATGTGAATTGGGACGAAATCGCCAATAGATAAGACCATTTTACAATTATGCCCAAGTTAGAAGCAGAGCCTAAGGTGTAAATTATCGATAGTCCATATCTCGGAAACTATAAGAGATAATGCAATTTGGCAACCGGCAATGTAATTAGCATGCCGAATATTACTTGGAATGTGAATTGGAACGAAATCGCCAATAGATAAGACCATTTTACAATTTGGGCCCAAGTTAGAAGCAGAGCCTAAGATGTAAATTATCGATAGTCCATATCTCGGAAACTATAAGAGATAATGCAATTTGGCAACCGGCAATGTAATTAGCATGCCGAATATTACTTGGAATGTGAATTGGAACGAAATCGCCAATAGATAAGACCATTTTACAATTTGGGCCCAAGTTAGAAGCAGAGCCTAAGGTGTAAATTATCGATAGTCCATATCTCGGAAACTATAAGAGATAATTCAATTTGGCAACCGGCAATGTAATTAGCATGCCGGATATTACTTGGAATGTGAATTGGAACGAAATCGCCAATAGATAAGACCATTTTACAATTTGGGCCCAAGTTAGAAGCAGAGCCTAAGGTGTAAATTATCGATAGTCCATATCTCGGAAACTATAAGAGATAATGCAATTTGGCAACCGGCAATGTAATTAGCATGCCGAATATTACTTGGAATGTGAATTGGAACGAAATCGCCAATAGATAAGACGATTTTACAATTTGGGCCCAAGTTAGAAGCAGAGCCTAAGATGTAAATTATCGATAGTCCATATCTCGGAAACTATAAGAGATAATGCAATTTGGCAACCGGCAATGTAATTAGCATGCCGAATATTACTTGGAATGTGAATTGGAACGAAATCGCCAATAGGTAAGGCCATTTTACAATTTGGGCCCAAGTTAGAAGCAGAGCCTAAGGTGTAAATTATCGATAGTCCATATCTCGGAAACTATAAGAGATAATGCAATTTGGCAACCGGCAATGTAATTAGCATGCCGAATATTACTTGGAATGTGAATTGGAACGAAATCGCCAATAGATAAGACGATTTTACAATTTGGGCCCAAGTTAGAAGCAGAGCCTAAGGTGTAAATTATCGATAGTCCATATCTCGGAAACTATAAGAGATAATGCAATTTGGCAACCGGCAATGTAATTAGCATGCCGAATATTACTTGGAATGTGAATTGGAACGAAATCGCCAATAGAGAAGACCATTTTACAATTTGGGCCCAAGTTAGAAGCAGAGCCTAAGGTGTAAATTATCGATAGTCCATATCTCGGAAACTATAAGAGATAATGCAATTTGGCAACCGGCAATGTAATTAGCATGCCGAATATTACTTGGAATGTGAATTGGAACGAAATCGCCAATAGATAAGACCATTTTACAATTTGGGCCCAAGTTAGAAGCAGAGCCTAAGATGTAAATTATCGATAGTCCATATCTCGGAAACTATAAGAGATAATGCAATTTGGCAACCGGCAATGTAATTAGCATGCCGAATATTACTTGGAATGTGAATTGGAACGAAATCGCCAATAGATAAGACCATTTTACAATTTGGGCTCAAGTTAGAAGCAGAGCCTAAGGTGTAAATTATCGATAGTCCATATCTCGGAAACTATAAGAGATAATTCAATTTGGCAACCGGCAATGTAATTAGCATGCCGGATATTACTTGGAATGTGAATTGGAACGAAATCGCCAATAGATAAGACCATTTTACAATTTGGGCCCAAGTTAGAAGCAGAGCCTAAGGTGTAAATTATCGATAGTCCATATCTCGGAAACTATAAGAGATAATGCAATTTGGCAACCGGCAATGTAATTAGCATGCCGAATATTACTTGGAATGTGAAATGGAACGAAATCGCCAATAGATAAGGCGATTTTACAATTTGGGCCCAAGTTAGAAGCAGAGCCTAAGATGTAAATTATCGATAGTCCATATCTCGGAAACTATAAGAGATAATGCAATTTGGCAACCGGCAATCTAATTAGCATGCCGAATATTACTTGGAATGTCAATTGGAACGAAATCGCCAATAGAGAAGACCATTTTACAATTTGGGCATAAGTTAGAAGCAGAGCCTAAGGTGTAATTTATCGATAGTCCATATCTCGGAAACTATAAGAGATAATGCAATTTGGCAACCGGCAATGTAATTAGCATGCCGAATATTACTTGGAATGTGAATTGGAACGAAATCGCCAATAGAGAAGACCATTTTACAATTTGGGCCCAAGTTAGAAGCAGAGCCTAAGGTGTAAATTATCGATAGTCCATATCTCGGAAACTATAAGAGATAATGCAATTTGGCAACCGGCAATGTAATTAGCATGCCGAATATTACTTGGAATGTGAATTGGAACGAAAACGCCAATAGATAAGACCATTTTACAATTTGGGCCCAAGTTAGAAGCAGAGGCTAAGGTGTAAATTATCGATAGTCCATATCTCGGAAACTATAAGAGATAATGCAATTTGGCAACCGGCAATGTAATTATCATGCCGAATGTTACTTGGAATGTGAATTGGAACGAAATCGCCAATAGATAAGACCATTTTACAATTTGGGCCCAAGTTAGAAGCAGAGCCTAAGGTGTAAATTATTGATAGTCCATATCTCGGAAACTATAAGAGATAATGCAATTTCGCAACCGGCAATGTAAATAGCATGCCGAATATTACTTGGAGTGTGAATTGGAACGAAATCGCCAATAGATAAGACCATTTTACAATTTGGGCCCAAGTTAGAAGCAGAGCCTAAGGTGTAAATTATCGATAGTCCATATCTCGGAAACTATAAGAGATAATGCAATTTGGCAACCGGCAATGTAATTAGCATGCCGAATATTACTTGGAATGTGAATTGGAACGAAATCGCCAATAGATAAGACCATTTTACAATTTGGGCCCAAGTTAGAAGCAGAGCCTAAGGTGTAAATTATTGATAGTCCATATCTCGGAAACTATAAGAGATAATGCAATTTCGCAACCGGCAATGTAATTAGCATGCCGAATATTACTTGGAGTGTGAATTGGAACGAAATCGCCAATAGATAAGACCATTTTACAATTTGGGCCCAAGTTAGAAGCAGAGCCTAAGGTGTAAATTATCGATAGTCCATATCTCGGAAACTATAAGAGATAATGCAATTTGGCAACCGGCAATGTAATTAGCATGCCTAATATTACTTGGAATGTGAATTGGAACGAAATCGCCAATAGATAAGACCATTTTACAATTTGGGCCCAAGTTAGAAGCAGAGCCTAAGGTGTAAATTATTGATAGTCGATATCTCGGAAACTATAAGAGATAATGCAATTTCGCAATCGGCAATGTAATTAGCATGCCGAATATCACTTGGAATGTGAATTGGGACGAAATCGCCAATAGATAAGACCATTTTACAATTTGGGCCCAAGTTAGAAGCAGAGCCTAAGGTGTAAATTATCGATAGTCCATATCTCGGAAACTATAAGAGATAATGCAATTTGGCAACCGGCAATGTAATTAGCATGCCGAATATTACTTGGAATGTGAATTGGAACGAAATCGCCAATAGATAAGACCATTTTACAATTTGGGCCCAAGTTAGAAGCAGAGCCTTAGGTGTAAATTATCGAGAGTCCATATCTCGGAAACTATAAGAGATAATGCAATTTGGCAACCGGCAATGTAATTAGCATGCCGAATATTACTTGGAATGTGAATTGGAACGAAATCGCCAATAGATAAGACCATTTTACAATTTGGGCCCAAGTTAGAAGCAGAGCCTAAGGTGTAAATTATTGATAGTCCATATCTCGGAAACTATAAGAGATAATGCAATTTCGCAACCGGCAATGTAATTAGCATGCCGAATATTACTTCGAGTGTGAATTGGAACGAAATCGCCAATAGGTAAGACCATTTTACAATTTGGGCCCAAGTTAGAAGCAGAGCCTAAGGTGTAAATTATCGATAGTCCATATCTCGGAAACTATAAGAGATAATGCAATTTGGCAACCGGCAATGTAATTAGCATGCCGAATATTACTTGGAATGTGAATTGGAACGAAATCGCCAATAGATAAGACCATTTTACAATTTGGGCCCAAGTTAGAAGCAGAGCCTAAGGTGTAAATTATCGATAGTCCATATCTCGGAAACTATAAGAGATAATGCAATTTGGCAACCGGCAATGTAATTAGCATGCCGAATATTACTTGGAATGTGAATTGGAACGAAATCGCCAATAGATAAGACCATTTTACAATTTGGGCCCAAGTTAGAAGCAGAGCCTAAGGTGTAAATTATTGATAGTCCATATCTCGGAAACTATAAGAGATAATGCAATTTGGCAACCGGCAATGTAATTAGCATGCCGAATATTACTTGGAATGTGAATTGGAACGAAATCGCCAATAGATAAGACCATTTTACAATTTGGGCCCAAGTTAGAAGCAGAGCCTAAGGTGTAAATTATCGATAGTCCATATCTCGGAAACTATAAGAGATAATGCAATTTGGCAACCGGCAATGTAATTAGCATGCCGAATATTACTTGGAATGTGAATTGGAACGAAATCGCCAATAGATAAGACCATTTTACAATTTGGGCCCAAGTTAGAAGCAGAGCCTAAGGTGTAAATTATCGATAGTCCATATCTCGGAAACTATAAGAGATAATGCAATTTGGCCACCGGCAATGTAATTAGCATGCCGAATATTACTTGGAATGTGAATTGGAACGAAATCGCCAATAGATAAGACCATTTTACAATTTGGGCCCAAGTTAGAAGCAGAGCCTAAGGTGTAAATTATCGATAGTCCATATCTCGGAAACTATAAGAGATAATGCAATTTGGCAACCGGCAATGTAATTAGCATGCCGAATATTATTTGGAATGTGAGTTGGAACGAAATCGCCAATAGATAAGACCATTTTACAATTTGGGCCCAAGTTATAAGCAGAGCCTATGGTGTAAATTATCGATAGTCCATATCTCGGAAACTATAAGAGATAATGCAATTTGGCAACCGGCAATGTAATTAGCATGCCGAATATTACTTGGAATGTGAATTGGAACGAAATCGCCAATAGATAAGACCATTTTACAATTTGGGCCCAAGTTAGAAGCAGAGCCTAAGGTGTAAATTATCGATAGTCCATATCTCGGAAACTATAAGAGGTAATGCAATTTGGCAACCGGAAATGTAATTAGCATGCCGAATATTACTTGGAATGTTAATTGGAACGAAATCGCCAATAGATAAGACCATTTTACGATTTGGGCCCAAGTTAGAAGCAGAGCCTAAGGTGTAATTTATCGATAGTCCATATCTCGGAAACTATAAGAGATAATGCAGTTTGGCAACCGGCAATGTAATTAGCATGCCGAATATTACTTGGAATGTGAATTGGAACGAAATCGCCAATAGATAAGACCATTTTACAATTTGGGCCCAAGTTAGAAACAGAGCCTATGGTGTAAATTATCGATAGTCCATATCTCGGAAACTATAAGAGATAATGCAATTTCGCAACCGGCAATGTAATTAGCATGCCGAATATCACTTGGAATGTGAATTGGGACGAAATCGCCAATAGATAAGACCATTTTACAATTTGGGCCCAAGTTAAAAGCAGAGCCTAAGGTGTAAATTATCGATAGTCCATATCTCGGAAACTATAAGAGATAATGCAATTTGGCAACCGGCAATGTAATTAGCATGCCGAATATTACTTGGAATGTGAATTGGAACGAAATCGCCAATAGATAAGACCATTTTACAATTTGTTCCCAAGTTAGAAGCAGAGCCTAAGGTGTAAATTATTGATAGTCCATATCTCGGAAACTATAAGAGATAATGGAATTTCGCAACCGGCAATGTAATTAGCATGCCGAATATTACTTGGAATGTGAATTGGAACGAAATCGCCAATAGATAAGACCATTTTACAATTTGTTCCCAAGTTAGAAGCAGAGCCTAAGGTGTAAATTATTGATAGTCCATATCTCGGAAACTATAAGAGATAATGCAATTTGGCAACCGGCAATGTAATTAGCATGCCGAATATTACTTGGAATGTGAATTGGAACGAAATCGCCAATAGATAAGACCATTTTACAATTTGGGCCCAAGTTAGAAGCAGAGCCTAAGGTGTAAATTATCGATAGTCCATATCTCGGAAACTATAAGAGATAATTCAATTTGGCAACCGGCAATGTAATTAGCATGCCGGATATTACTTGGAATGTGAATTGGAACGAAATCGCCAATAGATAAGACCATTTTACAATTTGGGCCCAAGTTAGAAGCAGAGCCTTAGGTGTAAATTATCGATAGTCCATATCTCGGAAACTATAAGAGATAATGCAATTTGGCAACCGGCAATGTAATTAGCATGCCGAATATTACTTGGAATGTGAATTGGAACGAAATCGCCAATAGATAAGACGATTTTACAATTTGGGCCCAAGTTAGAAGCAGAGCCTAAGATGTAAATTATCGATAGTCCATATCTCGGAAACTATAAGAGATAATGCAATTTGGCAACCGGCAATGTAATTAGCATGCCGAATATTACTAGGAATGTGAATTGGAACGAAATCGCCAATAGGTAAGGCCATTTTACAATTTGGGCCCAAGTTAGAAGCAGAGCCTAAGGTGTAAATTATCGATAGTCCATATCTCGGAAACTATAAGAGATAATGCAATTTGGCAACCGGCAATGTAATTAGCATGCCGAATATTACTTGGAATGTGAATTGGAACGAAATCGCCAATAGATAAGACGATTTTACAATTTGGGCCCAAGTTAGAAGCAGAGCCTAAGGTGTAAATTATCGATAGTCCATATCTCGGAAACTATAAGAGATAATGCAATTTGGCAACCGGCAATGTAATTAGCATGCCGAATATTACTTGGAATGTGAATTGGAACGAAATCGCCAATAGAGAAGACCATTTTACAATTTGGGCCCAAGTTAGAAGCAGAGCCTAAGGTGTAAATTATCGATAGTCCATATCTCGGAAACTATAAGAGATAATGCAATTTGTCAACCGGCAATGTAATTAGCATGCCGAATATTACTTGGAATGTGAATTGGAACGAAATCGCCAATAGATAAGATCATTTTACAATTTGGGCCCAAGTTAGAAGCAGAGCCTAAGATGTAAATTATCGATAGTCCATATCTCGGAAACTATAAGAGATAATGCAATTTCGCAACCGGCAATGTAATTAGCATGCCGAATATTACTTGGAATGTGAATTGGAACGAAATCGCCAATAGATAAGACCATTTTACAATTGGGGCTCAAGTTAGAAGCAGAGCCTAAGGTGTAAATTATCGATAGTCCATATCTCGGAAACTATAAGAGATAATTCAATTTGGCAACCGGCAATGTAATTAGCATGCCGGATATTACTTGGAATGTGAATTGGAACGAAATCGCCAATAGATAAGACCATTTTACAATTTGGGCCCAAGTTAGAAGCAGAGCCTAAGGTGTAAATTATCGATAGTCCATATCTCGGAAACTATAAGAGATAATGCAATTTGGCAACCGGCAATGTAATTAGCATGCCGAATATTACTTGGAATGTGAATTGGAACGAAATCGCCAATAGATAAGACGATTTTACAATTTGGGCCCAAGTTAGAAGCAGAGCCTAAGATGTAAATTATCGATAGTCCATATCTCGGAAACTATAAGAAATAATGCAATTTGGCAACCGGCAATGTAATTAGCATGCCGAATATTACTTGGAATGTGAATTGGAACGAAATCGCCAATAGGTAAGGCCATTTTACAATTTGGGCCCAAGTTAGAAGCAGAGCCTAAGGTGTAAATTATCGATAGTCCATATCTCGGAAACTATAAGAGATAATGCAATTTGGCAACCGGCAATGTAATTAGCATGCCGAATATTACTTGGAATGTGAATTGGAACGAAATCGCCAATAGATAAGACGATTTTACAATTTGGGCCCAAGTTAGAAGCAGAGCCTAAGGTGTAAATTATCGATAGTCCATATCTCGGAAACTATAAGAGATAATGCAATTTGGCAACCGGCAATGTAATTAGCATGCCGAATATTACTTGGAATGTGAATTGGAACGAAATCGCCAATAGAGAAGACCATTTTACAATTTGGGCCCAAGTTAGAAGCAGAGCCTAAGGTGTAAATTATCGATAGTCCATATCTCGGAAACTATAAGAGATAATGCAATTTGGCAACCGGCAATGTAATTAGCATGCCGAATATTACTTGGAATGTGAATTGGAACGAAATCGCCAATAGAGAAGACCATTTTACAATTTGGGCCCAAGTTAGAAGCAGAGCCTAAGGTGTAAATTATCGATAGTCCATATCTCGGAAACTATAAGAGATAATGCAATTTGGCAACCGGCAGTGTAATTAGCATGCCGAATATTACTTGGAATGTGAATTGGAACGGAATCGCCAATAGAGAAGACCATTTTACAATTTGGGCCCAAGTTAGAAGCAGAGCCTAAGGTGTAAATTATCGATAGTCCATATCTCGGAAACTATAAGAGATAAAGCAATTTGGCAACCGGCAATGTAATTAGCATGCCGAATATTACTTGGAATGTGAATTGGAACGAAATCGCCAATAGATAAGACCATTTTACAATTTGGGCCCAAGTTAGAAGCAGAGCCTAAGGTGTAAATTATTGATAGTCCATATCTCGGAAACTATAAGAGATAATGCAATTTCGCAACCGGCAATGTAATTAGCATGCCGAATATTACTTGGAGTGTGAATTGGAACGAAATCGCCAATAGATAAGACCATTTTACAATTTGGGCCCAAGTTAGAAGCAGAGCCTAAGGTGTAAATTATCGATAGTCCATATCTCGGAAACTATAAGAGATAATGCAATTTGGCAACCGGCAATGTAATTAGCATGAAGAATATTACTTGGAATGTGAATTGGAACGATATCGCCAATAGATAAGACCATTTTACAATTTGGGCCCAAGTTAGAAGCAGAGCCTAAGGTGTAAATTATTGATAGTCCATATCTCGGAAACTATAAGAGATAATGCAATTTGGCAACCGGCAATGTAATTAGCATGCCGAATATTACTTGGAGTGTGAATTGGAACGAAATCGCCAATAGATAAGACCATTTTACAATTTGGGCCCAAGTTAGAAGCAGAGCCTAAGGTGTAAATTATCGATAGTCCATATCTCGGAAACTATAAGAGATAATGCAATTTGGCAACCGGCAAGTAATTAGCATGCCGAATATTACTTGGAATGTGAATTGGAACGAAATCGCCAATAGATAAGACCATTTTACAATTTGGGCCCAAGTTAGAAGCAGAGCCTAAGGTGTAAATTATCGATAGTCCATATCTCGGAAACTATAAGAGATAATGCAATTTGGCAACCGGCAATGTAATTAGCATGCCGAATATTACTTGGAGTGTGAATTGGAACGAAATCGCCAATAGATAAGACCATTTTACAATTTGGGCCCAAGTTAGAAGCAGAGCCTAAGGTGTAAATTATTGATAGTCCATATCTCGGAAACTATAAGAGATAATGCAATTTCGCAACCGGCAATGTAATTAGCATGCCGAATATTACTTCGAGTGTGAATTGGAACGAAATCGCCAATAGGTAAGACCATTTTACAATTTGGGCCCAAGTTAGAAGCAGAGCCTAAGGTGTAAATTATCGATAGTCCATATCTCGGAAACTATAAGAGATAATGCAATTTGGCAACCGGCAATGTAATTAGCATGCCGAATATTACTTGGAATGTGAATTGGAACGAAATCGCCAATAGATAAGACCATTTTACAATTTGGGCCCAAGTTAGAAGCAGAGCCTAAGGTGTAAATTATCGATAGTCCATATCTCGGAAACTATAAGAGATAATGCAATTTGGCAACCGGCAATGTAATTAGCATGCCGAATATTACTTGGAATGTGAATTGGAACGAAATCGCCAATAGATAAGACCATTTTACAATTTGGGCCCAAGTTAGAAGCAGAGCCTAAGGTGTAAATTATTGATAGTCCATATCTCGGAAACTATAAGAGATAATGCAATTTGGCAACCGGCAATGTAATTAGCATGCCGAATATTACTTGGAATGTGAATTGGAACGAAATCGCCAATAGATAAGACCATTTTACAATTTGGGCCCAAGTTAGAAGCAGAGCCTAAGGTGTAAATTATCGATAGTCCATATCTCGGAAACTATAAGAGATAATGCAATTTGGCAACCGGCAATGTAATTAGCATGCCGAATATTACTTGGAATGTGAATTGGAACGAAATCGCCAATAGATAAGACCATTTTACAATTTGGGCCCAAGTTAGAAGCAGAGCCTAAGGTGTAAATTATCGATAGTCCATATCTCGGAAACTATAAGAGATAATGCAATTTGGCCACCGGCAATATAATTAGCATGCCGAATATTACTTGGAATGTGAATTGGAACGAAATCGCCAATAGATAAGACCATTTTACAATTTGGGCCCAAGTTAGAAGCAGAGCCTAAGGTGTAAATTATCGATAGTCCATATCTCGGAAACTATAAGAGATAATGCAATTTGGCAACCGGCAATGTAATTAGCATGCCGAATATTATTTGGAATGTGAGTTGGAACGAAATCGCCAATAGATAAGACCATTTTACAATTTGGGCCCAAGTTATAAGCAGAGCCTATGGTGTAAATTATCGATAGTCCATATCTCGGAAGCTATAAGAGATAATGCAATTTGGCAACCGGCAATGTAATTAGCATGCCGAATATTACTTGGAATGTGAATTGGAACGAAATCGCCAATAGATAAGACCATTTTACAATTTGGGCCCAAGTTAGAAGCAGAGCCTAAGGTGTAAATTATCGATAGTCCATATCTCGGAAACTATAAGAGGTAATGCAATTTGGCAACCGGCAATGTAATTAGCATGCCGAATATTACTTGGAATGTTAATTGGAACGAAATCGCCAATAGATAAGACCATTTTACGATTTGGGCCCAAGTTAGAAGCAGAGCCTAAGGTGTAATTTATCGATAGTCCATATCTCGGAAACTATAAGAGATAATGCAGTTTGGCAACCGGCAATGTAATTAGCATGCCGAATATTACTTGGAATGTGAATTGGAACGAAATCGCCAATAGATAAGACCATTTTACAATTTGGGCCCAAGTTAGAAACAGAGCCTATGGTGTAAATTATCGATAGTCCATATCTCGGAAACTATAAGAGATAATGCAATTTCGCAACCGGCAATGTAATTAGCATGCCGAATATCACTTGGAATGTGAATTGGGACGAAATCGCCAATAGATAAGACCATTTTACAATTTGGGCCCAAGTTAAAAGCAGAGCCTAAGGTGTAAATTATCGATAGTCCATATCTCGGAAACTATAAGAGATAATGCAATTTGGCAACCGGCAATGTAATTAGCATGCCGAATATTACTTGGAATGTGAATTGGAACGAAATCGCCAATAGATAAGACCATTTTACAATTTGTTCCCAAGTTAGAAGCAGAGCCTAAGGTGTAAATTATTGATAGTCCATATCTCGGAAACTATAAGAGATAATGGAATTTCGCAACCGGCAATGTAATTAGCATGCCGAATATTACTTGGAATGTGAATTGGAACGAAATCGCCAATAGATAAGACCATTTTACAATTTGTTCCCAAGTTAGAAGCAGAGCCTAAGGTGTAAATTATTGATAGTCCATATCTCGGAAACTATAAGAGATAATGCAATTTGGCAACCGGCAATGTAATTAGCATGCCGAATATTACTTGGAATGTGAATTGGAACGAAATCGCCAATAGATAAGACCATTTTACAATTTGGGCCCAAGTTAGAAGCAGAGCCTAAGGTGTAAATTATCGATAGTCCATATCTCGGAAACTATAAGAGATAATTCAATTTGGCAACCGGCAATGTAATTAGCATGCCGGATATTACTTGGAATGTGAATTGGAACGAAATCGCCAATAGATAAGACCATTTTACAATTTGGGCCCAAGTTAGAAGCAGAGCCTTAGGTGTAAATTATCGATAGTCCATATCTCGGAAACTATAAGAGATAATGCAATTTGGCAACCGGCAATGTAATTAGCATGCCGAATATTACTTGGAATGTGAATTGGAACGAAATCGCCAATAGATAAGACGATTTTACAATTTGGGCCCAAGTTAGAAGCAGAGCCTAAGATGTAAATTATCGATAGTCCATATCTCGGAAACTATAAGAGATAATGCAATTTGGCAACCGGCAATGTAATTAGCATGCCGAATATTACTTGGAATGTGAATTGGAACGAAATCGCCAATAGGTAAGGCCATTTTACAATTTGGGCCCAAGTTAGAAGCAGAGCCTAAGGTGTAAATTATCGATAGTCCATATCTCGGAAACTATAAGAGATAATGCAATTTGGCAACCGGCAATGTAATTAGCATGCCGAATATTACTTGGAATGTGAATTGGAACGAAATCGCCAATAGATAAGACGATTTTACAATTTGGGCCCAAGTTAGAAGCAGAGCCTAAGGTGTAAATTATCGATAGTCCATATCTCGGAAACTATAAGAGATAATGCAATTTGGCAACCGGCAATGTAATTAGCATGCCGAATATTACTTGGAATGTGAATTGGAACGAAATCGCCAATAGAGAAGACCATTTTACAATTTGGGCCCAAGTTAGAAGCAGAGCCTAAGGTGTAAATTATCGATAGTCCATATCTCGGAAACTATAAGAGATAATGCAATTTGTCAACCGGCAATGTATTTAGCATGCCGAATATTACTTGGAATGTGAATTGGAACGAAATCGCCAATAGATAAGACCATTTTACAATTTGGGCCCAAGTTAGAAGCAGAGCCTAAGATGTAAATTATCGATAGTCCATATCTCGGAAACTATAAGAGATAATGCAATTTCGCAACCGGCAATGTAATTAGCATGCCGAATATTACTTGGAATGTGAATTGGAACGAAATCGCCAATAGATAAGACCATTTTACAATTGGGGCTCAAGTTAGAAGCAGAGCCTAAGGTGTAAATTATCGATAGTCCATATCTCGGAAACTATAAGAGATAATTCAATTTGGCAACCGGCAATGTAATTAGCATGCCGGATATTACTTGGAATGTGAATTGGAACGAAATCGCCAATAGATAAGACCATTTTACAATTTGGGCCCAAGTTGGAAGCAGAGCCTAAGGTGTAAATTATCGATAGTCCATATCTCGGAAACTATAAGAGATAATGCAATTTGGCAACCGGCAATGTAATTAGCATGCCGAATATTACTTGGAATGTGAATTGGAACGAAATCGCCAATAGATAAGACGATTTTACAATTTGGGCCCAAGTTAGAAGCAGAGCCTAAGATGTAAATTATCGATAGTCCATATCTCGGAAACTATAAGAAATAATGCAATTTGGCAACCGGCAATGTAATTAGCATGCCGAATATTACTTGGAATGTGAATTGGAACGAAATCGCCAATAGGTAAGGCCATTTTACAATTTGGGCCCCAGTTAGAAGCAGAGCCTAAGGTGTAAATTATCGATAGTCCATATCTCGGAAACTATAAGAGATAATGCAATTTGGCAACCGGCAATGTAATTAGCATGCCGAATATTACTTGGAATGTGAATTGGAACGAAATCGCCAATAGATAAGACCATTTTAAAATTTGGGCCCAAGTTAGAAGCAGAGCCTAAGGTGTAAATTATCGATAGTCCATATCTCGGAAACTATAAGAGATAATGCAATTTGGCAACCGGCAATGTAATTAGCATGCCGAATATTACTTGGAATGTGAATTGGAACGAAATCGCCAATAGAGAAGACCATTTTACAATTTGGGCCCAAGTTAGAAGCAGAGCCTAAGGTGTAAATTATCGATAGTCCATATCTCGGAAACTATAAGAGATAATGCAATTTGGCAACCGGCAATGTAATTAGCATGCCGAATATTACTTGGAATGTGAATTGGAACGAAATCGCCAATAGAGAAGACCATTTTACAATTTGGGCCCAAGTTAGAAGCAGAGCCTAAGGTGTAAATTATCGATAGTCCATATCTCGGAAACTATAAGAGATAATGCAATTTGGCAACCGGCAATGTAATTAGCATGCCGAATATTACTTGGAATGTGAATTGGAACGAAATCGCCAATAGAGAAGACCATTTTACAATTTGGGCCCAAGTTAGAAGCAGAGCCTAAGGTGTAAATTATCGATAGTCCATATCTCGGAAACTATAAGAGATAAAGCAATTTGGCAACCGGCAATGTAATTAGCATGCCGAATATTACTTGGAATGTGAATTGGAACGAAATCGCCAATAGATAAGACCATTTTACAATTTGGGCCCAAGTTAGAAGCAGAGCCTAAGGTGTAAATTATTGATAGTCCATATCTCGGAAACTATAAGAGATAATGCAATTTCGCAACCGGCAATGTAATTAGCATGCCGAATATTACTTGGAGTGTGAATTGGAACGAAATCGCCAATAGATAAGACCATTTTACAATTTGGGCCCAAGTTAGAAGCAGAGCCTAAGGTGTAAATTATCGATAGTCCATACCTCGGAAACTATAAGAGATAATGCAATTTGGCAACCGGCAATGTAATTAGCATGAAGAATATTACTTGGAATGTGAATTGGAACGAAATCGCCAATAGATAAGACCATTTTACAATTTGGGCCCAAGTTAGAAGCAGAGCCTAAGGTGTAAATTATTGATAGTCCATATCTCGGAAACTATAAGAGATAATGCAATTTGGCAACCGGCAATGTAATTAGCATGCCGAATATTACTTGGAGTGTGAATTGGAACGAAATCGCCAATAGATAAGACCATTTTACAATTTGGGCCCAAGTTAGAAGCAGAGCCTAAGGTGTAAATTATCGATAGTCCATATCTCGGAAACTATAAGAGATAATGCAATTTGGCAACCGGCAAGTAATTAGCATGCCGAATATTACTTGGAATGTGAATTGGAACGAAATCGCCAATAGATAAGACCATTTTACAATTTGGGCCCAAGTTAGAAGCAGAGCCTAAGGTGTAAATTATCGATAGTCCATATCTCGGAAACTATAAGAGATAATGCAATTTGGCAACCGGCAATGTAATTAGCATGCCGAATATTACTTGGAGTGTGAATTGGAACGAAATCGCCAATAGATAAGACCATTTTACAATTTGGGCCCAAGTTAGAAGCAGAGCCTAAGGTGTAAATTATCGATAGTCCATATCTCGGAAACTATAAGAGATAATGCAATTTGGCAACCGGCAATGTAATTAGCATGCCGAGTATTACTTGGAATGTGAATTGGAACGAAATCGCCAATAGATAAGACCATTTTACAATTTGGGCCCAAGTTAGAAGCAGAGCCTAAGGTGTAAATTATCGATAGTCCATATCTCGGAAACTATAAGAGATAATGCAATTTGGCAACCGGCAATGTAATTAGCATGCCGAATATTACTTGGAATGTGAATTGGAACGAAATCGCCAATAGATAAGACCATTTTACAATTTGGGCCCAAGTTAGAAGCAGAGCCTAAGGTGTAAATTATTGATAGTCCATATCTCGGAAACTATAAGAGATAATGCAATTTCGCAACCGGCAATGTAATTAGCATGCCGAATATTACTTCGAGTGTGAATTGGAACGAAATCGCCAATAGGTAAGACCATTTTACAATTTGGGCCCAAGTTAGAAGCAGAGCCTAAGGTGTAAATTATCGATAGTCCATATCTCGGAAACTATAAGAGATAATGCAATTTGGCAACCGGCAATGTAATTAGCATGCCGAATATTACTTGGAATGTGAATTGGAACGAAATCGCCAATAGATAAGGCCATTTTACAATTTGGGCCCAAGTTAGAAGCAGAGCCTAAGGTGTAAATTATCGATAGTCCATATCTCGGAAACTATAAGAGATAATTCAATTTGGCAACCGGCAATGTAATTAGCATGCCGGATATTACTTGGAATGTGAATTGGAACGAAATCGCCAATAGATAAGACCATTTTACAATTTGGGCCCAAGTTAGAAGCAGAGCCTTAGGTGTAAATTATCGATAGTCCATATCTCGGAAACTATAAGAGATAATGCAATTTGGCAACCGGCAATGTAATTAGCATGCCGAATATTACTTGGAATGTGAATTGGAACGAAATCGCCAATAGATAAGACGATTTTACAATTTGGGCCCAAGTTAGAAGCAGAGCCTAAGATGTAAATTATCGATAGTCCATATCTCGGAAACTATAAGAGATAATGCAATTTGGCAACCGGCAATGTAATTAGCATGCCGAATATTACTTGGAATGTGAATTGGAACGAAATCGCCAATAGGTAAGGCCATTTTACAATTTGGGCCCAAGTTAGAAGCAGAGCCTAAGGTGTAAATTATCGATAGTCCATATCTCGGAAACTATAAGAGATAATGCAATTTGGCAACCGGCAATGTAATTAGCATGCCGAATATTACTTGGAATGTGAATTGGAACGAAATCGCCAATAGATAAGACGATTTTACAATTTGGGCCCAAGTTAGAAGCAGAGCCTAAGGTGTAAATTATCGATAGTCCATATCTCGGAAACTATAAGAGATAATGCAATTTGGCAACCGGCAATGTAATTAGCATGCCGAATATTACTTGGAATGTGAATTGGAACGAAATCGCCAATAGAGAAGACCATTTTACAATTTGGGCCCAAGTTAGAAGCAGAGCCTAAGGTGTAAATTATCGATAGTCCATATCTCGGAAACTATAAGAGATAATGCAATTTGTCAACCGGCAATGTATTTAGCATGCCGAATATTACTTGGAATGTGAATTGGAACGAAATCGCCAATAGATAAGACCATTTTACAATTTGGGCCCAAGTTAGAAGCAGAGCCTAAGATGTAAATTATCGATAGTCCATATCTCGGAAACTATAAGAGATAATGCAATTTCGCAACCGGCAATGTAATTAGCATGCCGAATATTACTTGGAATGTGAATTGGAACGAAATCGCCAATAGATAAGACCATTTTACAATTGGGGCTCAAGTTAGAAGCAGAGCCTAAGGTGTAAATTATCGATAGTCCATATCTCGGAAACTATAAGAGATAATTCAATTTGGCAACCGGCAATGTAATTAGCATGCCGGATATTACTTGGAATGTGAATTGGAACGAAATCGCCAATAGATAAGACCATTTTACAATTTGGGCCCAAGTTGGAAGCAGAGCCTAAGGTGTAAATTATCGATAGTCCATATCTCGGAAACTATAAGAGATAATGCAATTTGGCAACCGGCAATGTAATTAGCATGCCGAATATTACTTGGAATGTGAATTGGAACGAAATCGCCAATAGATAAGACGATTTTACAATTTGGGCCCAAGTTAGAAGCAGAGCCTAAGATGTAAATTATCGATAGTCCATATCTCGGAAACTATAAGAAATAATGCAATTTGGCAACCGGCAATGTAATTAGCATGCCGAATATTACTTGGAATGTGAATTGGAACGAAATCGCCAATAGGTAAGGCCATTTTACAATTTGGGCCCCAGTTAGAAGCAGAGCCTAAGGTGTAAATTATCGATAGTCCATATCTCGGAAACTATAAGAGATAATGCAATTTGGCAACCGGCAATGTAATTAGCATGCCGAATATTACTTGGAATGTGAATTGGAACGAAATCGCCAATAGATAAGACCATTTTAAAATTTGGGCCCAAGTTAGAAGCAGAGCCTAAGGTGTAAATTATCGATAGTCCATATCTCGGAAACTATAAGAGATAATGCAATTTGGCAACCGGCAATGTAATTAGCATGCCGAATATTACTTGGAATGTGAATTGGAACGAAATCGCCAATAGAGAAGACCATTTTACAATTTGGGCCCAAGTTAGAAGCAGAGCCTAAGGTGTAAATTATCGATAGTCCATATCTCGGAAACTATAAGAGATAATGCAATTTGGCAACCGGCAATGTAATTAGCATGCCGAATATTACTTGGAATGTGAATTGGAACGAAATCGCCAATAGAGAAGACCATTTTACAATTTGGGCCCAAGTTAGAAGCAGAGCCTAAGGTGTAAATTATCGATAGTCCATATCTCGGAAACTATAAGAGATAATGCAATTTGGCAACCGGCAATGTAATTAGCATGCCGAATATTACTTGGAATGTGAATTGGAACGAAATCGCCAATAGAGAAGACCATTTTACAATTTGGGCCCAAGTTAGAAGCAGAGCCTAAGGTGTAAATTATCGATAGTCCATATCTCGGAAACTATAAGAGATAAAGCAATTTGGCAACCGGCAATGTAATTAGCATGCCGAATATTACTTGGAATGTGAATTGGAACGAAATCGCCAATAGATAAGACCATTTTACAATTTGGGCCCAAGTTAGAAGCAGAGCCTAAGGTGTAAATTATTGATAGTCCATATCTCGGAAACTATAAGAGATAATGCAATTTCGCAACCGGCAATGTAATTAGCATGCCGAATATTACTTGGAGTGTGAATTGGAACGAAATCGCCAATAGATAAGACCATTTTACAATTTGGGCCCAAGTTAGAAGCAGAGCCTAAGGTGTAAATTATCGATAGTCCATACCTCGGAAACTATAAGAGATAATGCAATTTGGCAACCGGCAATGTAATTAGCATGAAGAATATTACTTGGAATGTGAATTGGAACGAAATCGCCAATAGATAAGACCATTTTACAATTTGGGCCCAAGTTAGAAGCAGAGCCTAAGGTGTAAATTATTGATAGTCCATATCTCGGAAACTATAAGAGATAATGCAATTTGGCAACCGGCAATGTAATTAGCATGCCGAATATTACTTGGAGTGTGAATTGGAACGAAATCGCCAATAGATAAGACCATTTTACAATTTGGGCCCAAGTTAGAAGCAGAGCCTAAGGTGTAAATTATCGATAGTCCATATCTCGGAAACTATAAGAGATAATGCAATTTGGCAACCGGCAAGTAATTAGCATGCCGAATATTACTTGGAATGTGAATTGGAACGAAATCGCCAATAGATAAGACCATTTTACAATTTGGGCCCAAGTTAGAAGCAGAGCCTAAGGTGTAAATTATCGATAGTCCATATCTCGGAAACTATAAGAGATAATGCAATTTGGCAACCGGCAATGTAATTAGCATGCCGAATATTACTTGGAGTGTGAATTGGAACGAAATCGCCAATAGATAAGACCATTTTACAATTTGGGCCCAAGTTAGAAGCAGAGCCTAAGGTGTAAATTATCGATAGTCCATATCTCGGAAACTATAAGAGATAATGCAATTTGGCAACCGGCAATGTAATTAGCATGCCGAGTATTACTTGGAATGTGAATTGGAACGAAATCGCCAATAGATAAGACCATTTTACAATTTGGGCCCAAGTTAGAAGCAGAGCCTAAGGTGTAAATTATCGATAGTCCATATCTCGGAAACTATAAGAGATAATGCAATTTGGCAACCGGCAATGTAATTAGCATGCCGAATATTACTTGGAATGTGAATTGGAACGAAATCGCCAATAGATAAGACCATTTTACAATTTGGGCCCAAGTTAGAAGCAGAGCCTAAGGTGTAAATTATTGATAGTCCATATCTCGGAAACTATAAGAGATAATGCAATTTCGCAACCGGCAATGTAATTAGCATGCCGAATATTACTTCGAGTGTGAATTGGAACGAAATCGCCAATAGGTAAGACCATTTTACAATTTGGGCCCAAGTTAGAAGCAGAGCCTAAGGTGTAAATTATCGATAGTCCATATCTCGGAAACTATAAGAGATAATGCAATTTGGCAACCGGCAATGTAATTAGCATGCCGAATATTACTTGGAATGTGAATTGGAACGAAATCGCCAATAGATAAGGCCATTTTACAATTTGGGCCCAAGTTAGAAGCAGAGCCTAAGGTGTAAATTATCGATAGTCCATATCTCGGAAACTATAAGAGATAATGCAATTTGGCAACCGGCAATGTAATTAGCATGCCGAATATTACTTGGAATGTGAATTGGAACGAAATCGCCAATAGATAAGACCATTTTACAATTTGGGCCCAAGTTAGAAGCAGAGCCTAAGGTGTAAATTATTGATAGTCCATATCTCGGAAACTATAAGAGATAATGCAATTTGGCAACCGGCAATGTAATTAGCATGCCGAATATTACTTGGAATGTGAATTGGAACGAAATCGCCAATAGATAAGACCATTTTACAATTTGGGCCCAAGTTAGAAGCAGAGCCTAAGGTGTAAATTATCGATAGTCCATATCTCGGAAACTATAAGAGATAATGCAATTTGGCAACCGGCAATGTAATTAGCATGCCGAATATTACTTGGAATGTGAATTGGAACGAAATCGCCAATAGATAAGACCATTTTACAATTTGGTCCCAAGTTAGAAGCAGAGCCTAAGGTGTAAATTATCGATAGTCCATATCTCGGAAACTATAAGAGATAATGCAATTTGGCCACCGGCAATGTAATTAGCATGCCGAATATTACTTGGAATGTGAATTGGAACGAAATCGCCAATAGATAAGACCATTTTACAATTTGGGCCCAAGTTAGAAGCAGAGCCTAAGGTGTAAATTATCGATAGTCCATATCTCGGAAACTATAAGAGATAATGCAATTTGGCAACCGGCAATGTAATTAGCATGCCGAATATTATTTGGAATGTGAGTTGGAACGAAATCGCCAATAGATAAGACCATTTTACAATTTGGGCCCAAGTTAGAAGCAGAGCCTAAGGTGTAAATTATTGATAGTCCATATCTCGGAAACTATAAGAGATAATGCAATTTCGCAACCGGCAATGTAATTAGCATGCCGAATATTACTTCGAGTGTGAATTGGAACGAAATCGCCAATAGGTAAGACCATTTTACAATTTGGGCCCAAGTTAGAAGCAGAGCCTAAGGTGTAAATTATCGATAGTCCATATCTCGGAAACTATAAGAGATAATGCAATTTGGCAACCGGCAATGTAATTAGCATGCCGAATATTACTTGGTATGTGAATTGGAACGAAATCGCCAATAGATAAGGCCATTTTACAATTTGGGCCCAAGTTAGAAGCAGAGCCTAAGGTGTAAATTATCGATAGTCCATATCTCGGAAACTATAAGAGATAATGCAATTTGGCAACCGGCAATGTAATTAGCATGCCGAATATTACTTGGAATGTGAATTGGAACGAAATCGCCAATAGATAAGACCATTTTACAATTTGGGCCCAAGTTAGAAGCAGAGCCTAAGGTGTAAATTATTGATAGTCCATATCTCGGAAACTATAAGAGATAATGCAATTTGGCAACCGGCAATGTAATTAGCATGCCGAATATTACTTGGAATGTGAATTGGAACGAAATCGCCAATAGATAAGACCATTTTACAATTTGGGCCCAAGTTAGAAGCAGAGCCTAAGGTGTAAATTATCGATAGTCCATATCTCGGAAACTATAAGAGATAATGCAATTTGGCAACCGGCAATGTAATTAGCATGCCGAATATTACTTGGAATGTGAATTGGAACGAAATCGCCAATAGATAAGACCATTTTACAATTTGGGCCCAAGTTAGAAGCAGAGCCTAAGGTGTAAATTATCGATAGTCCATATCTCGGAAACTATAAGAGATAATGCAATTTGGCCACCGGCAATGTAATTAGCATGCCGAATATTACTTGGAATGTGAATTGGAACGAAATCGCCAATAGATAAGACCATTTTACAATTTGGGCCCAAGTTAGAAGCAGAGCCTAAGGTGTAAATTATCGATAGTCCATATCTCGGAAACTATAAGAGATAATGCAATTTGGCAACCGGCAATGTAATTAGCATGCCGAATATTACTTGGAATGTTAATTGGAACGAAATCGCCAATAGATAAGACCATTTTACGATTTGGGCCCAAGTTAGAAGCAGAGCCTAAGGTGTAAATTATCGATAGTCCATATCTCGGAAACTATAAGAGATAATGCAATTTGGCAACCGGCAATGTAATTAGCATGCCGAATATTACTTGGAATGTGAATTGGAACGAAATCGCCAATAGATAAGACCATTTTACAATTTGGGCCCAAGTTAGAAGCAGAGCCTATGGTGTAAATTATCGATAGTCCATATCTCGGAAACTATAAGAGATAATGCAATTTCGCAACCGGCAATGTAATTAGCATGCCGAATATCACTTGGAATGTGAATTGGGACGAAATCGCCAATAGATAAGACCATTTTACAATTTGGGCCCAAGTTAGAAGCAGAGCCTAAGGTGTAAATTATCGATAGTCCATATCTCGGAAACTATAAGAGATAATGCAATTTGGCAACCGGCAATGTAATTAGCATGCCGAATATTACTTGGAATGTGAATTGGAACGAAATCGCCAATAGATAAGACCATTTTACAATTTGGGCCCAAGTTAGAAGCAGAGCCTAAGGTGTAAATTATCGATAGTCCATATCTCTGAAACTATAAGAGATAATGCAATTTCGCAAACGGCAATGTAATTAGCATGCCGAATATTACTTGGAATGTGAATTGGGACGAAATCGCCAATAGAGAAGACCATATTACAATTTGGGCCCAAGTTAGAAGCAGAGCCTAAGGTGTAAATTATCGATAGTCCGTATCTCGGAAACTATAAGAGATAATGCAATTTGGCAACCGGCAATGTAATTAGCATGCCGAATATTACTTGGAATGTGAATTGGAACGAAATCGCCAATAGATAAGACCATTTTACAATTTGGGCCCAAGTTAGAAGCAGAGCCTAAGGTGTAAATTATCGATAGTCCATATCTCGGAAACTATAAGAGATAATGCAATTTGGCAACCGGCAATGTAATTAGCATGCCGAATATACCATTTTACAATTTGGGCCCAAGTTAGAAGCAGAGCCTAAGGTGTAAATTATCGATAGTCCATATCTCGGAAACTGTAAGAGATAATGCAATTTGGCAACCGGCAATGTAATTAGCATGCCGAATATTACTTGGAATGTGAATTGGAACGAAATCGCCAATAGATAAGACCATTTTAGAATTTGGGCCCAAGTTAGAAGCAGAGCCTAAGGTGTAAATTATCTATAGTCCATATCTCGGAAACTATAAGAGATAATGCAATTTGGCAACCGGCAATGTAATTAGCATGCCGAATATTACTTGGAATGTGAATTGGAACGAAATCGCCAATAGATAAGACCATTTTACAATTTGGGCCCAAGTTAGAAGCAGAGCCTAAGGTGTAAATTATCGATAGTCCATATCCCGGAAACTATAAGAGATAATGCAATTTGGCAACCGGCAATGTCATTAGCATGCCGAATATTACTTGGAATGTAAATTGGAACGAAATCGCCAATAGATAAGACCATTTTACAATTTGGGCCCAAGTTAGAAGCAGAGCCTAAGGTGTAAATTATTGATAGTCCATATCTCGGAAACTATAGGAGATAATGCAATTTCGCAACCGGCAATGTAATTAGCATGCCGAATATCACTTGGAATGTGAATTGGGACGAAATCGCCAATAGATAAGACCATTTTACAATTTGGGCCCAAGTTAGAAGCAGAGCCTAAGGTGTAAATTATCGATAGTCCATATCTCGGAAACTATAAGAGATAATGCAATTTGGCAACCGGCAATGTAATTAGCATGCCGAATATTACTTGGAATGTGAATTGGAACGAAATCGCCAATAGATAAGACCATTTTACAATTTGGGCCCAAGTTAGAAGCAGAGCCTAAGGTGTAAATTATCGTTAGTCCATATCTCGGAAACTATAAGAGATAATGCAATTTGGCAACCGGCAATGTAATTAGCATGCCGAATATTACTTGGAATGTGAATTGGAACGAAATCGCCAATAGGTAAGACCATTTTACAATTTGGGCCCAAGTTAGAAGCAGAGCCTAAGGTGTAAAGTATCGATAGTCCATATCTCGGAAACTATAAAAGATAATTCAATTTGGCAACCTGCAATGTAATTAGCATGCCGAATATTACTTGGAATGTGAATTGGAACGAAATCGCCAATAGATAAGACCATTTTACAATTTGGGCCCAAGTTAGAAGCAGAGCCTAAGGTGTAAATTATCGATAGTCCATATCTCGGAAACTATAAGAGATAATGCAATTTGGCAACCGGCAATGTAATTAGCATGCCGAATATTACTTGGAATGTGAATTGGAACGAAATCGCCAATAGATAAGACCATTTTACAATTTGGGCCCAAGTTAGAAGCAGAGCCTAAGGTGTAAATTATTGATAGTCCATATCTCGGAAACTATAAGAGATAATGCAATTTCGCAACCGGCAATGTAATTAGCATGCCGAATATCACTTGGAATGTGAATTGGGACGAAATCGCCAATAGATAAGACCATTTTACAATTTGGGCCCAAGTTAGAAGCAGAGCCTAAGGTGTAAATTATCGATAGTCCATATCTCGGAAACTATAAGAGATAATGCAATTTGGCAACCGGCAATGTAATTAGCATGCCGAATATTACTTGGAATGTGAATTGGAACGAAATCGCCAATAGATAAGACCATTTTACAATTTGGACCCAAGTTAGAAGCAGAGCCTAAGGTGTAAATTATCGATAGTCCGTATCTCGGAAACTATAAGAGATAATGCAATTTCGCAACCGGCAATGTAATTAGCATGCCGAATATTACTTGGAGTGTGAATTGGAACGAAATCGCCAATAGATAAGACCATTTTACAATTTGGGCCCAAGTTAGAAGCAGAGCCTAAGGTGTAAATTATCGATAGTCCATATATCGGAAACTATAAGAGATAATGCAATTTGGCAACCGGCAATGTAATTAGCATGCCGAATATTACTTGGAATGTGAATTGGAACGAAATCGAAAATAGATAAGACCATTTTACAATTTGGGCCCAAGTTAGAAGCAAAGCCTAAGGTGTAAATTATCGATAGTCCATATCTCGGAAACTATAAGAGATAATGCAATTTGGCAACCGGCAATGTAATTAGCATGCCGAATATTACTTGGAATGTGAATTGGAACGAAATCGCCAATAGATAAGACCATTTTACAATTTGGGCCCAAGTTAGAAGCCGAGCCTAAGGTGTAAATTATCGATAGTCCATATCTCGGAAACTATAAGAGATAATGCAATTTGGCAACCGGCAATGTAATTAGCATGCCGAATATTACTTGGAATGTGAATTGCAACTAA
Organism: Rhynchophorus ferrugineus; assembly: GCF_030347505.1. Classification (NCBI taxonomy): domain Eukaryota; kingdom Metazoa; phylum Arthropoda; class Insecta; order Coleoptera; family Curculionidae; genus Rhynchophorus; species Rhynchophorus ferrugineus. The sequence goes on from NW_027472855.1 coordinate 198,758, forward strand.
ATCGCCAATAGATAAGACCATTTTACAATTTGGGCCCAAGTTAGAAGCAGAGCCTAAGGTGTAAATTATCGATAGTCCATATCTCGGAAACTATAAGAGATAATGCAATTTGGCAACCGGCAATGTAATTAGCATGCCGAATATTACTTGGAATGTGAATTGGAACGAAATCGCCAATAGGTAAGACCATTTTACAATTTGGGCCCAAGTTAGAAGCAGAGCCTAAGGTGTAAAGTATCGATAGTCCATATCTCGGAAACTATAAAAGATAATTCAATTTGGCAACCTGCAATGTAATTAGCATGCCGAATATTACTTGGAATGTGAATTGGAACGAAATCGCCAATAGATAAGACCATTTTACAATTTGGGCCCAAGTTAGAAGCAGAGCCTAAGGTGTAAATTATCGATAGTCCATATCTCGGAAACTATAAGAGATAATGCAATTTGGCAACCGGCAATGTAATTAGCATGCCGAATATTACTTGGAATGTGAATTGGAACGAAATCGCCAATAGATAAGACCATTTTACAATTTGGGCCCAAGTTAGAAGCAGAGCCTAAGGTGTAAATTATTGATAGTCCATATCTCGGAAACTATAAGAGATAATGCAATTTCGCAACCGGCAATGTAATTAGCATGCCGAATATCACTTGGAATGTGAATTGGGACGAAATCGCCAATAGATAAGACCATTTTACAATTTGGGCCCAAGTTAGAAGCAGAGCCTAAGGTGTAAATTATCGATAGTCCATATCTCGGAAACTATAAGAGATAATGCAATTTGGCAACCGGCAATGTAATTAGCATGCCGAATATTACTTGGAATGTGAATTGGAACGAAATCGCCAATAGATAAGACCATTTTACAATTTGGACCCAAGTTAGAAGCAGAGCCTAAGGTGTAAATTATCGATAGCCCGTATCTCGGAAACTATAAGAGATAATGCAATTTCGCAACCGGCAATGTAATTAGCATGCCGAATATTACTTGGAGTGTGAATTGGAACGAAATCGCCAATAGATAAGACCATTTTACAATTTGGGCCCAAGTTAGAAGCAGAGCCTAAGGTGTAAATTATCGATAGTCCATATATCGGAAACTATAAGAGATAATGCAATTTGGCAACCGGCAATGTAATTAGCATGCCGAATATTACTTGGAATGTGAATTGGAACGAAATCGAAAATAGATAAGACCATTTTACAATTTGGGCCCAAGTTAGAAGCAAAGCCTAAGGTGTAAATTATCGATAGTCCATATCTCGGAAACTATAAGAGATAATGCAATTTGGCAACCGGCAATGTAATTAGCATGCCGAATATTACTTGGAATGTGAATTGGAACGAAATCGCCAATAGATAAGACCATTTTACAATTTGGGCCCAAGTTAGAAGCCGAGCCTAAGGTGTAAATTATCGATAGTCCATATCTCGGAAACTATAAGAGATAATGCAATTTGGCAACCGGCAATGTAATTAGCATGCCGAATATTACTTGGAATGTGAATTGCAACTAAATCGCCAATAGATAAGACCATTTTACAATTTGGGCCCAAGTTAGAAGCAGAGCCTAAGGTGTAAATTATCGATAGTCCATATCTCGGAAACTATAAGAGATAATGCAATTTGGCAACGGGCAATGTAATTAGCAAGCCGAATATTACTTGGAATGTGAATTGGAACGAAATCGCCAATAGATAAGACCATTTTACAATTTGGGCCCAAGTTAGAAGCAGAGCCTAAGGTGTAAATTATCGATAGTCCATATCTCGGAAACTATAAGAGATAATGCAATTTGGCAACCGGCAATGTAATTAGCATGCCGAATATTACTTGGAATGTGAATTGGAACGAAATCGCCAATAGATAAGACCATTTTACAATTTGGGCCCAAGTTAGAAGCAGAGCCTAAGGTGTAAATTATCGATAGTCCATATCTCGGAAACTATAAGAGATAATGCAATTTGGCAACCGGCAATGTAATTAGCATGCCGAATATTACTTGGAATGTGAATTGGAACGAAATCGCCAATAGATAAGACCATTTTAAAATTTGGGCCCAAGTTAGAAGCAGAGCCTAAGGTGTAAATTATCGATAGTCCATATCTCGGAAACTATAAGAGATAATGCAATTTGGCAACCGGCAATGTAATTAGCATGCCGAATATTACTTGGAATGTGAATTGGAACGAAATCGCCAATAGATAAGACCATTTTACAATTTGGGCCCAAGTTAGAAGCAGAGCCTAAGGTATAAATTATCGATAGTCCATATCTCGGAAACTATAAGAGATAATGCAATTTGGCAACCGGCAATGTAATTAGCATGCCGAATATTACTTGGAATGTGAATTGGAACGAAATCGCCAATAGATAAGATCATTTTACAATTTGGGCCCAAGTTAGAAGCAGAGCCTAATGTGTAAATTATCGATAGTCCATATCTCGGAAACTATAAGAGATAATGCAATTTGGCAACCGGCAATGTAATTAGCATGCCGAATATTACTTGGAATGTGAATTGCAACTAAATCGCCAATAGATAAGACCATTTTACAATTTGGGCCCAAGTTAGAAGCAGAGCCTAAGGTGTAAATTATCGATAGTCCATATCTCGGAAACTATAAGAGATAATGCAATTTGGCAACCGGCAATGTAATTAGCATGCCGAATATTACTTGGAATGTGAATTGGGACGAAATCGCCAATAGTTAAGACCATTTTACAATTTGGGCCCAAGTTAGAAGCAGAGCCTAAGGTGTAAATGTAATTAGCATGCCGAATATTACTTGGAATGTGAATTGCAACTAAATCGACAATAGATAAGACCATTTTACAATTTGGGCCCAAGTTAGAAGCAGAGCCTAAGGTGTAAATTATCGATAGTCCATATCTCTTAAACTATAAGAGATAATGCAATTTGGCAACCGGCAATGTAATTAGCATGCCGAATATTACTTGGAATGTGAATTGGAACGAAATCGCCAATAGATAAGACCATTTTACAATTTGGGCCCAAGTTAGAAGCAGAGCCTAAGGTGTAAATTATCGATAGTCCATATCTCGGAAACTACAAGAGATAATGCAATTTGGCAACCGGCAATGTAATTAGCATGCCGAATATTACTTGGAATGTGAATTGGAACGAAATCGCCAATAGATAAGACCATTTTACAATTTGGGCCCAAGTTAGAAGCAGAGCCTAAGGTGTAAATTATTGATAGTCCATATCTCGGAAACTATAAGAGATAATGCAATTTCGCAACCGGCAATGTAATTAGCATGCCGAATATCGCTTGGAGTGTGAATTGGGACGAAATCGCCAATAGATAAGACCATTTTACAATTTGGGCCCAAGTTAGAAGCAGAGCCTAAGGTGTAAATTATCGATAGTCCATATCTCGGAAACTATAAGAGATAATGCAATTTGGCAACCGGCAATGTAATTAGCATGCCGAATATTACTTGGAATGTGAATTGGAACGAAATCGCCAATAAATAAGACCATTTTACAATTTGGGCCCAAGTTAGAAGCAGAGCCTAAGGTGTAAATTATCGATAGTCCATATCTCGGAAACTATAAGAGATAATGCAATTTGGCAACGGGCAATGTAATTAGCAAGCCGAATATTACTTGGAATGTGAATTGGAACGAAATCGCCAATAGATAAGACCATTTTACAATTTGGGCCCAAGTTAGAAGCAGAGCCTAAGGTGTAAATTATCGATAGTCCATATCTCGGAAACTATAAGAGATAATGCAATTTGGCAACCGGCAATGTAATTAGCATGCCGAATATTACTTGGAATGTGAATTGCAACTAAATCGCCAATAGATAAGACCATTTTACAATTTGGGCCCAAGTTAGAAGCAGAGCCTAAGGTGTAAATTATCGATAGTCCATATCTCGGAAACTATAAGAGATAATGCAATTTGGCAACCGGCAATGTAATTAGCATGCCGAATATTACTTGGAATGTGAATTGGAACGAAATCGCCAATAGTTAAGACCATTTTACAATTTGGGCCCAAGTTAGAAGCAGAGCCTAAGGTGTAAATGGCAATGTAATTAGCATGCCGAATATTACTTGGAATGTGAATTGCAACTAAATCGACAATAGATAAGACCATTTTACAATTTGGGCCCAAGTTAGAAGCAGAGCCTAAGGTGTAAATTATCGATAGTCCATATCTCGGAAACTATAAGAGATAATGCAATTTCGCAACCGGCAATGTAATTAGCATGCCGAATATTACTTGGAATGTGAATTGGAACGAAATCGCCAATAGATAAGACCATTTTACAATTTGGGCCCAAGTTAGAAGCAGAGCCTAAGGTGTAAATTATCGATAGTCCATATCTCGGAAACTATAAGAGATAATGCAATTTGGCAACCGGCAATGTAATTAGCATGCCGAATATTACTTGGAATGTGAATTGGAACGAAATCGCCAATAGATAAAACCATTTTACAATTTGGGCCCAAGTTAGAAGCAGAGCCTAAGGTGTAAATTATTTATAGTCCATATCTCGGAAACTATAAGAGATAATGCAATTTCGCAACCGGCAATGTAATTAGCATGCCGAATATCGCTTGGAATGTGAATTGGGACGAAATCGCCAATAGATAAGACCATTTTACAATTTGGGCCCAAGTTAGAAGCAGAGCCTAGGGTGTAAATTATCGATAGTCCATATCTCGGAAACTATAAGAGATAATGCAATTTGGCAACCGGCAATGTAATTAGCATGCCGAATATTACTTGGAATGTGAATTGGAACGAAATCGCCAATAAATAAGACCATTTTACAATTTGGGCCCAAGTTAGAAGCAGAGCCTAAGGTGTAAATTATCGATAGTCCATATCTCGGAAACTATAAGAGATAATGCAATTTGGCAACGGGCAATGTAATTAGCAAGCCGAATATTACTTGGAATGTGAATTGGAACGAAATCGCCAATAGATAAGACCATTTTACAATTTGGGCCCAAGTTAGAAGCAGAGCCTAAGGTGTAAATTATCGATAGTCCATATCTCGGAAACTATAAGAGATAATGCAATTTGGCAACCGGCAATGTAATTAGCATGCCGAATATTACTTGGAATGTGAATTGGAACGAAATCGCCAATAGATAAGACCATTTTACAATTTGGGCCCAAGTTAGAAGCAGAGCCTAAGGTGTAAATTATCGATAGTCCATATCTCGGAAACTATAAGAGATAATGCAATTTGGCAACCGGCAATGTAATTAGCATGCCGAATATTACTTGGAATGTGAATTGGAACGAAATCGCCAATAGATAAGACCATTTTACTATTTGGGCCCAAGTTAGAAGCAGAGCCTAAGGTGTAAATTATTGATAGTCCATATCTCGGAAACTATAAGAGATAATGCAATTTCGCAACCGGCAATGTAATTAGCATGCCGAATATCACTTGGAATGTGAATTGGGACGAAATCGCCAATAGATAAGACCATTTTACAATTTGGGCAAAAGTTAGAAGCAGAGCCTAATGTGTAAATTATGGATAGTCCATATCTCGGAAACTATAAGAGATAATGCAATTTGGCAACCGGCAATGTAATTAGCATGCCGAATATTACTTGGAATGTGAATTGGAACGAAATCGCCAATAGATAAGACCATTTTACAATTTGGGCCCAAGTTAGAAGCAGAGCCTAAGGTGTAAATTATCGATAGTCCATATCTCGGAAACTATAAGAGATAATGCAATTTGGCAACCGGCAATGTAATTAGCATGCCGAATATTACTTGGAATGTGAATTGGAACGAAATCGCCAATAGATAAGACCATTTTACAATTTGGGCCCAAGTTAGAAGCAGAGCCTAAGGTGTAAATTATCGATAGTCCATATCTCGGAAACTATAAGAGATAATGCAATTTGGCAACCGGCAATGTAATTAGCATGCCGAATATTACTTGGAATGTGAATTGGAACGAAATCGCCAATAGATAAGACCATTTTACAATTTGGGCCCAAGTTAGAAGCAGAGCCTAATGTGTAAATTATCGATAGTCCATATCTCGGAAACTATAAGAGATAATGCAATTTGGCAACCGGCAATGTAATTAGCATGCCGAATATTACTTGGAATGTGAATTGCAACTAAATCGCCAATAGATAAGACCATTTTACAATTTGGGCCCAAGTTAGAAGCAGAGCCTAAGGTGTAAATTATCGATAGTCCATATCTCGGAAACTAAAAGAGATAATGCAATTTGGCAACCGTCAATGTAATTAGCATGCCGAATATTACTTGGAATGTGAATTGGAACGAAATCGCCAATAGATAAGACCATTTTACAATTTGGGCCCAAGTTAGAAGCAGAGCCTAAGGTGTAAATTATCGATAGTCCATATCTCGGAAACTATAAGAGATAATGCAATTTGGCAACCGGCAATGTAATTAGCATGCCGAATATTACTTGGAATGTGAATTGGAACGAAATCGCCAATAGATAAGACCATTTTACAATTTGGGCCCAAGTTAGAAGCAGAGCCTAAGGTGTAAATTATCGATAATCCATATCTCGGAAACTATAAGAGATAATGCAATTTGGCAACCGGCAATGTAATTAGCATGCTGAATATTACTTGGAATGTGAATTGGAACGAAATTGCCAATAGGTGAGACCATTTTACAATTTGGGCCCAAGTTAGAAGCAGAGCCTAAGGTGTAAATTATCGATAGTCCATATCTCGGAAACTATAAGAGATAATTCAATTTGGCAACCGGCAATGTAATTAGCATGCCGAATATTACTTGGAATGTGAATTGGAACGAAATCGCCAATAGATAAGACCATTTTACAATTTGGGCCCAAGTTAGAAGCAGAGCCTAAGGTGTAAATTATCGATAGTCCATATCTCGGAAACTATAAGAGATAATGCAATTTGGCAACCGGCAATGTAATTAGCATGCCGAATATTACTTGGAATGTGAATTGGAACGAAATCGCCAATAGATAAGACCATTTTACAATTTGGGCCCAAGTTAGAAGCAGAGCCTAAGGTGTAAATTATCGATAGTCCATATCTCGGAAACTATAAGAGATAATGCAATTTGGCAACCGGCAATGTAATTAGCATGCCGAATATTACTTGGAATGTGAATTGGAACGAAATCGCCAATAGATAAGACCATTTTACAATTTGGGCCCAAGTTAGAAGCAGAGCCTATGGTGTAAATTATCGATAGTCCATATCTCGGAAACTATAAGAGATAATGCAATTTGGCAACCGGCAATGTAATTAGCATGCCGAATATAACTTGGAATGTGAATTGGAACGAAATCGCCAATAGATAAGACCATTTTACAATTTGGGCCCAAGTTCGAAGCAGAGCCTAAGGTGTAAATTATCGATAGTCCATATCTCGGAAACTATAAGAGTTAATGCAATTTGGCAATCGGCAATGTAATTAGCATGCCGAATATTACTTGGAATGTGAATTGGAACGAAATCGCCAATAGATAAGACCATTTTACAATTTGGGCCCAAGTTAGAAGCAGAGCCTAATGTGTAAATTATCGATAGTCAATATCTCGGAAACTATAAGAGATAATGCAATTTGGCAACCGGCAATGTAATTAGCATGCCGAATATTACTTGGAATGTGAATTGCAACTAAATCGCCAATAGATAAGACCATTTTACAATTTGGGCCCAAGTTAGAAGCAGAGCCTAAGGTGTAAATTATCGATAGTCCATATCTCGGAAACTAAAAGAGATAATGCAATTTGGCAACCGGCAATGTAATTAGCATGCCGAATATTACTTGGAATGTGAATTGGAACGAAATCGCCAATAGATAAAACCATTTTACAATTTGGGCCCAAGTTAGAAGCAGAGCCTAAGGTGTAAATTATCGATAGTCCATATCTCGGAAACTATAAGAGATAATGCAATTTGGCAACCGGCAATGTAATTAGCATGCCGAATATTACTTGGAATGTGAATTGGAACGAAATCGCCAATAGATAAGACCATTTTACAATTTGGGCCCAAGTTAGAAGCAGAGCCTAAGGTGTAAATTATCGATAGTCCATATCTCGGAAACTATAAGAGATAATGCAATTTGGCAACCGGCAATGTAATTAGCATGCCGAATATTACTTGGAATGTGAATTGGAACGAAATTGCCAATAGGTGAGACCATTTTACAATTTGGGCCCAAGTTAGAAGCAGAGCCTAAGGTGTAAATTATCGATAGTCCATATCTCGGAAACTATAAGAGATAATTCAATTTGGCAACCGGCAATGTAATTAGCATGCCGAATATTACTTGGAATGTGAATTGGAACGAAATCGCCAATAGATAAGACCATTTTACAATTTGGGCCCAAGTTAGAAGCAGAGCCTAAGGTGTAAATTATCGATAGTCCATATCTCGGAAACTATAAGAGATAATGCAATTTGGCAACCGGCAATGTAATTAGCATGCCGAATATTACTTGGAATGTGAATTGGAACGAAATCGCCAATAGATAAGACCATTTTACAATTTGGGCCCAAGTTAGAAGCAGAGCCTATGGTGTAAATTATCGATAGTCCATATCTCGGAAACTATAAGAGATAATGCAATTTGGCAACCGGCAATGTAATTAGCATGCCGAATATAACTTGGAATGTGAATTGGAACGAAATCGCCAATAGATAAGACCATTTTACAATTTGGGCCCAAGTTCGAAGCAGAGCCTAAGGTGTAAATTATCGATAGTCCATATCTCGGAAACTATAAGAGTTAATGCAATTTGGCAATCGGCAATGTAATTAGCATGCCGAATATTACTTGTAATGTGAATTGGAACGAAATCGTTAATAGATAAGACCATTTTACAATTTGGGCCCAAGTTAGAAGCAGAGCCTAAGGTGTAAATTATCGATAGTCCATATCTCGGAAACTATAAGAGATAATGCAATTTGGCAACCGGCAATGTAATTAGCATGCCGAATATTACTTGGAATGTGAATTGGAACGAAATTGCCAATAGATAAGACCATTTTACAATTTGGGCCCAAGTTAGAAGCAGAGCCTAAGGTGTAAATTATCGATAGTCCATATCTCTGAAACTATAAGAGATAATGCAATTTCGCAACCGGCAATGTAATTAGCATGCCGAATATTACTTGGAATGTGAATTGGGACGAAATCGCCAATAGATAAGGCCATTTTACAATTTGGGCCCAAGTTAGAAGCAGAGCCTAATGTGTAAATTATCGATAGTCCATATCTCGGAAACTATAAGAGATAATGCAATTTGGCAACCGGCAATGTAATTAGCATGCCGAATATTACTTGGAATGTGAATTGGAACGAAATCGCCAATAGATAAGACCATTTTACAATTTGGGCCCAAGTTAGAAGCAGAGCCTAAGGTATAAATTATCGATAGTCCATATCTCGGAAACTATAAGAGATAATGCAATTTGGCAACCGGCAATGTAATTAGCATGCCGAATATTACTTGGAATGTGAATTGGAACGAAATCGCCAATAGATAAGACCATTTTACAATTTGGGCCCAAGTTAGAAGCAGAGCCTAAGGTGTAAATTATCGATAGTCCATATCTCGGAAACTATAAGAGATAATGCAATTCCGCAACCGGCAATGTAATTAGCATGCCGAATATTACTTGGAGTGTGAATTGGAACGAAATCGCCAATAGATAAGACCATTTTACAATTTGGGCCCAAGTTAGAAGCAGAGCCTAAGGTGTAAATTATCGATAGTCCATATCTCGGAAACTATAAGAGATAATGCAATTTGGCAACCGGCAATGTAATTAGCATGCCGAATATTACTTGGAATGTGAATTGGAACGAAATCGCCAATAGATAAGACCATTTTACAATTTGGGCCCAAGTTAGAAGCAGAGCCTAAGGTATAAATTATCGATAGTCCATATCTCGGAAACTATAAGAGATAATGCAATTTGGCAACCGGCAATGTAATTAGCATGCCGAATATTACTTGGAATGTGAATTGGAACGAAATCGCCAATAGATAAGATCATTTTACAATTTGGGCCCAAGTTAGAAGCAGAGCCTAATGTGTAAATTATCGATAGTCCATATCTTGGAAACTATAAGAGATAATGCAATTTGGCAACCGGCAATGTAATTAGTATGCCGAATATTACTTGGAATGTGAATTGCAACTAAATCGCCAATAGATAAGACCATTTTACAATTTGGGCCCAAGTTAGAAGCAGAGCCTAAGGTGTAAATTATCGATAGTCCATATCTCGGAAACTATAAGAGATAATGCAATTTGGCAACCGGCAATGTAATTAGCATGCCGAATATTACTTGGAATGTGAATTGGAACGAAATCGCCAATAGTTAAGACCATTTTACAATTTGGGCCCAAGTTAGAAGCAGAGCCTAAGGTGTAAATGGCAATGTAATTAGCATGCCGAATATTACTTGGAATGTGAATTGCAACTAAATCGACAATAGATAAGACCATTTTACAATTTGGGCCCAAGTTAGAAGCAGAGCCTAAGGTGTAAATTATCGATAGTCCATATCTCTTAAACTATAAGAGATAATGCAATTTGGCAACCGGCAATGTAATTAGCATGCCGAATATTACTTGGAATGTGAATTGGAACGAAATCGCCAATAGATAAGACCATTTTACAATTTGGGCCCAAGTTAGAAGCAGAGCCTAAGGTGTAAATTATCGATAGTCCATATCTCGGAAACTATAAGAGATAATGCAATTTGGCAACCGGCAATGTAATTAGCATGCCGAATATTACTTGGAATGTGAATTGGAACGAAATCGCCAATAGATAAGACCATTTTACAATTTGGGCCCAAGTTAGAAGCAGAGCCTAAGGTGTAAATTATCGATAGTCCATATCTCGGAAACTATAAGAGATAATGCAATTCCGCAACCGGCAATGTAATTAGCATGCCGAATATTACTTGGAGTGTGAATTGGAACGAAATCGCCAATAGATAAGACCATTTTACAATTTGGGCCCAAGTTAGAAGCAGAGCCTAAGGTGTAAATTATCGATAGTCCATATCTCGGAAACTATAAGAGATAATGCAATTTGGCAACCGGCAATGTAATTAGCATGCCGAATATTACTTGGAATGTGAATTGGAACGAAATCGCCAATAGATAAGACCATTTTACAATTTGGGCCCAAGTTAGAAGCAGAGCCTAATGTGTAAATTATCGATAGTCCATATCTCGGAAACTATAAGAGATAATGCAATTTGGCAACCGGCAATGTAATTAGCATGCCGAATATTACTTGGAATGTGAATTGCAACTAAATCGCCAATAGATAAGACCATTTTACAATTTGGGCCCAAGTTAGAAGCAGAGCCTAAGGTGTAAATTATCGATAGTCCATATCTCGGAAACTATAAGAGATAATGCAATTTGGCAACCGGCAATGTAATTAGCATGCCGAATATTACTTGGAATGTGAATTGGGACGAAATCGCCAATAGTTAAGACCATTTTACAATTTGGGCCCAAGTTAGAAGCAGAGCCTAAGGTGTAAATGGCAATGTAATTAGCATGCCGAATATTACTTGGAATGTGAATTGCAACTAAATCGACAATAGATAAGACCATTTTACAATTTGGGCCCAAGTTAGAAGCAGAGCCTAAGGTGTAAATTATCGATAGTCCATATCTCTTAAACTATAAGAGATAATGCAATTTGGCAACCGGCAATGTAATTAGCATGCCGAATATTACTTGGAATGTGAATTGGAACGAAATCGCCAATAGATAAGACCATTTTACAATTTGGGCCCAAGTTAGAAGCAGAGCCTAAGGTGTAAATTATCGATAGTCCATATCTCGGAAACTACAAGAGATAATGCAATTTGGCAACCGGCAATGTAATTAGCATGCCGAATATTACTTGGAATGTGAATTGGAACGAAATCGCCAATAGATAAGACCATTTTACAATTTGGGCCCAAGTTAGAAGCAGAGCCTAAGGTGTAAATTATTGATAGTCCATATCTCGGAAACTATAAGAGATAATGCAATTTCGCAACCGGCAATGTAATTAGCATGCCGAATATCGCTTGGAGTGTGAATTGGGACGAAATCGCCAATAGATAAGACCATTTTACAATTTGGGCCCAAGTTAGAAGCAGAGCCTAAGGTGTAAATTATCGATAGTCCATATCTCGGAAACTATAAGAGATAATGCAATTTGGCAACCGGCAATGTAATTAGCATGCCGAATATTACTTGGAATGTGAATTGGAACGAAATCGCCAATAAATAAGACCATTTTACAATTTGGGCCCAAGTTAGAAGCAGAGCCTAAGGTGTAAATTATCGATAGTCCATATCTCGGAAACTATAAGAGATAATGCAATTTGGCAACGGGCAATGTAATTAGCAAGCCGAATATTACTTGGAATGTGAATTGGAACGAAATCGCCAATAGATAAGACCATTTTACAATTTGGGCCCAAGTTAGAAGCAGAGCCTAAGGTGTAAATTATCGATAGTCCATATCTCGGAAACTATAAGAGATAATGCAATTTGGCAACCGGCAATGTAATTAGCATGCCGAATATTACTTGGAATGTGAATTGCAACTAAATCGCCAATAGATAAGACCATTTTACAATTTGGGCCCAAGTTAGAAGCAGAGCCTAAGGTGTAAATTATCGATAGTCCATATCTCGGAAACTATAAGAGATAATGCAATTTGGCAACCGGCAATGTAATTAGCATGCCGAATATTACTTGGAATGTGAATTGGAACGAAATCGCCAATAGTTAAGACCATTTTACAATTTGGGCCCAAGTTAGAAGCAGAGCCTAAGGTGTAAATGGCAATGTAATTAGCATGCCGAATATTACTTGGAATGTGAATTGCAACTAAATCGACAATAGATAAGACCATTTTACAATTTGGGCCCAAGTTAGAAGCAGAGCCTAAGGTGTAAATTATCGATAGTCCATATCTCGGAAACTATAAGAGATAATGCAATTTCGCAACCGGCAATGTAATTAGCATGCCGAATATTACTTGGAATGTGAATTGGAACGAAATCGCCAATAGATAAGACCATTTTACAATTTGGGCCCAAGTTAGAAGCAGAGCCTAAGGTGTAAATTATCGATAGTCCATATCTCGGAAACTATAAGAGATAATGCAATTTGGCAACCGGCAATGTAATTAGCATGCCGAATATTACTTGGAATGTGAATTGGAACGAAATCGCCAATAGATAAGACCATTTTACAATTTGGGCCCAAGTTAGAAGCAGAGCCTAAGGTGTAAATTATTTATAGTCCATATCTCGGAAACTATAAGAGATAATGCAATTTCGCAACCGGCAATGTAATTAGCATGCCGAATATCGCTTGGAATGTGAATTGGGACGAAATCGCCAATAGATAAGACCATTTTACAATTTGGGCCCAAGTTAGAAGCAGAGCCTAGGGTGTAAATTATCGATAGTCCATATCTCGGAAACTATAAGAGATAATGCAATTTGGCAACCGGCAATGTAATTAGCATGCCGAATATTACTTGGAATGTGAATTGGAACGAAATCGCCAATAAATAAGACCATTTTACAATTTGGGCCCAAGTTAGAAGCAGAGCCTAAGGTGTAAATTATCGATAGTCCATATCTCGGAAACTATAAGAGATAATGCAATTTGGCAACGGGCAATGTAATTAGCAAGCCGAATATTACTTGGAATGTGAATTGGAACGAAATCGCCAATAGATAAGACCATTTTACAATTTGGGCCCAAGTTAGAAGCAGAGCCTAAGGTGTAAATTATCGATAGTCCATATCTCGGAAACTATAAGAGATAATGCAATTTGGCAACCGGCAATGTAATTAGCATGCCGAATATTACTTGGAATGTGAATTGGAACGAAATCGCCAATAGATAAGACCATTTTACAATTTGGGCCCAAGTTAGAAGCAGAGCCTAAGGTGTAAATTATCGATAGTCCATATCTCGGAAACTATAAGAGATAATGCAATTTGGCAACCGGCAATGTAATTAGCATGCCGAATATTACTTGGAATGTGAATTGGAACGAAATCGCCAATAGATAAGACCATTTTACTATTTGGGCCCAAGTTAGAAGCAGAGCCTAAGGTGTAAATTATTGATAGTCCATATCTCGGAAACTATAAGAGATAATGCAATTTGGCAACCGGCAATGTAATTAGCATGCCGAATATCACTTGGAATGTGAATTGGGACGAAATCGCCAATAGATAAGACCATTTTACAATTTGGGCCCAAGTAAGAAGCAGAGCCTAATGTGTAAATTATGGATAGTCCATATCTCGGAAACTATAAGAGATAATGCAATTTGGCAACCGGCAATGTAATTAGCATGCCGAATATCGCTTGGAATGTGAATTGGGACGAAATCGCCAATAGATAAGACCATTTTACAATTTGGGCCCAAGTTAGAAGCAGAGCCTAGGGTGTAAATTATCGATAGTCCATATCTCGGAAACTATAAGAGATAATGCAATTTGGCAACCGGCAATGTAATTAGCATGCCGAATATTACTTGGAATGTGAATTGGAACGAAATCGCCAATAGATAAGACCATTTTACAATTTGGGCCCAAGTTAGAAGCAGAGCCTAAGGTGTAAATTATCGATAGTCCATATCTCGGAAACTATAAGAGATAATGCAATTTGGCAACCGGCAATGTAATTAGCATGCCGAATATTACTTGGAATGTGAATTGGAACGAAATCGCCAATAGATAAGACCATTTTACAATTTGGGCCCAAGTTAGAAGCAGAGCCTAAGGTGTAAATTATCGATAGTCCATATCTCAGAAACTATAAGAGATAATGCAATTTGGCAACCGGCAATGTAATTAGCATGCCGAATATTACTTGGAATGTGAATTGGAACGAAATCGCCAATAGATAAGACCATTTTACTATTTGGGCCCAAGTTAGAAGCAGAGCCTAAGGTGTAAATTATTGATAGTCCATATCTCGGAAACTATAAGAGATAATGCAATTTCGCAACCGGCAATGTAATTAGCATGCCGAATATCACTTGGAATGTGAATTGGGACGAAATCGCCAATAGATAAGACCATTTTACAATTTGGGCCCAAGTTAGAAGCAGAGCCTAATGTGTAAATTATGGATAGTCCATATCTCGGAAACTATAAGAGATAATGCAATTTGGCAACCGGCAATGTAATTAGCATGCCGAATATTACTTGGAATGTGAATTGGAACGAAATCGCCAATAGATAAGACCATTTTACAATTTGGGCCCAAGTTAGAAGCAGAGCCTAAGGTGTAAATTATCGATAGTCCATATCTCGGAAACTATAAGAGATAATGCAATTTGGCAACCGGCAATGTAATTAGCATGCCGAATATTACTTGGAATGTGAATTGGAACGAAATCGCCAATAGATAAGACCATTTTACAATTTGGGCCCAAGTTAGAAGCAGAGCCTAAGGTGTAAATTATCGATAGTCCATATCTCGGAAACTATAAGAGATAATGCAATTTGGCAACCGGCAATGTAATTAGCATGCCGAATATTACTTGGAATGTGAATTGGAACGAAATCGCCAATAGATAAGACCATTTTACAATTTGGGCCCAAGTTAGAAGCAGAGCCTAATGTGTAAATTATCGATAGTCCATATCTCGGAAACTATAAGAGATAATGCAATTTGGCAACCGGCAATGTAATTAGCATGCCGAATATTACTTGGAATGTGAATTGCAACTAAATCGCCAATAGATAAGACCATTTTACAATTTGGGCCCAAGTTAGAAGCAGAGCCTAAGGTGTAAATTATCGATAGTCCATATCTCGGAAACTAAAAGAGATAATGCAATTTGGCAACCGGCAATGTAATTAGCATGCCGAATATTACTTGGAATGTGAATTGGAACGAAATCGCCAATAGATAAGACCATTTTACAATTTGGGCCCAAGTTAGAAGCAGAGCCTAAGGTGTAAATTATCGATAGTCCATATCTCGGAAACTATAAGAGATAATGCAATTTGGCAACCGGCAATGTAATTAGCATGCCGAATATTACTTGGAATGTGAATTGGAACGAAATCGCCAATAGATAAGACCATTTTACAATTTGGGCCCAAGTTAGAAGCAGAGCCTAAGGTGTAAATTATCGATAATCCATATCTCGGAAACTATAAGAGATAATGCAATTTGGCAACCGGCAATGTAATTAGCATGCTGAATATTACTTGGAATGTGAATTGGAACGAAATTGCCAATAGGTGAGACCATTTTACAATTTGGGCCCAAGTTAGAAGCAGAGCCTAAGGTGTAAATTATCGATAGTCCATATCTCGGAAACTATAAGAGATAATTCAATTTGGCAACCGGCAATGTAATTAGCATGCCGAATATTACTTGGAATGTGAATTGGAACGAAATCGCCAATAGATAAGACCATTTTACAATTTGGGCCCAAGTTAGAAGCAGAGCCTAAGGTGTAAATTATCGATAGTCCATATCTCGGAAACTATAAGAGATAATGCAATTTGGCAACCGGCAATGTAATTAGCATGCCGAATATTACTTGGAATGTGAATTGGAACGAAATCGCCAATAGATAAGACCATTTTACAATTTGGGCCCAAGTTAGAAGCAGAGCCTAAGGTGTAAATTATCGATAGTCCATATCTCGGAAACTATAAGAGATAATGCAATTTGGCAACCGGCAATGTAATTAGCATGCCGAATATTACTTGGAATGTGAATTGGAACGAAATCGCCAATAGATAAGACCATTTTACAATTTGGGCCCAAGTTAGAAGCAGAGCCTATGGTGTAAATTATCGATAGTCCATATCTCGGAAACTATAAGAGATAATGCAATTTGGCAACCGGCAATGTAATTAGCATGCCGAATATAACTTGGAATGTGAATTGGAACGAAATCGCCAATAGATAAGACCATTTTACAATTTGGGCCCAAGTTCGAAGCAGAGCCTAAGGTGTAAATTATCGATAGTCCATATCTCGGAAACTATAAGAGTTAATGCAATTTGGCAATCGGCAATGTAATTAGCATGCCGAATATTACTTGGAATGTGAATTGGAACGAAATCGCCAATAGATAAGACCATTTTACAATTTGGGCCCAAGTTAGAAGCAGAGCCTAATGTGTAAATTATCGATAGTCCATATCTCGGAAACTATAAGAGATAATGCAATTTGGCAACCGGCAATGTAATTAGCATGCCGAATATTACTTGGAATGTGAATTGCAACTAAATCGCCAATAGATAAGACCATTTTACAATTTGGGCCCAAGTTAGAAGCAGAGCCTAAGGTGTAAATTATCGATAGTCCATATCTCGGAAACTAAAAGAGATAACGCAATTTGGCAACCGGCAATGTAATTAGCATGCCGAATATTACTTGGAATGTGAATTGGAACGAAATCGCCAATAGATAAAACCATTTTACAATTTGGGCCCAAGTTAGAAGCAGAGCCTAAGGTGTAAATTATCGATAGTCCATATCTCGGAAACTATAAGAGATAATGCAATTTGGCAACCGGCAATGTAATTAGCATGCCGAATATTACTTGGAATGTGAATTGGAACGAAATCGCCAATAGATAAGACCATTTTACAATTTGGGCCCAAGTTAGAAGCAGAGCCTAAGGTGTAAATTATCGATAGTCCATATCTCGGAAACTATAAGAGATAATGCAATTTGGCAACCGGCAATGTAATTAGCATGCCGAATATTACTTGGAATGTGAATTGGAACGAAATTGCCAATAGGTGAGACCATTTTACAATTTGGGCCCAAGTTAGAAGAAGAGCCTAAGGTGTAAATTATCGATAGTCCATATCTCGGAAACTATAAGAGATAATTCAATTTGGCAACCGGCAATGTAATTAGCATGCCGAATATTACTTGGAATGTGAATTGGAACGAAATCGCCAATAGATAAGACCATTTTACAATTTGGGCCCAAGTTAGAAGCAGAGCCTAAGGTGTAAATTATCGATAGTCCATATCTCGGAAACTATAAGAGATAATGCA